>NC_060951.1:39319298-39378210 GCF_022045245.1 Lucilia cuprina | reverse complement strand
CTAGAACTGAACTAGAACTGAACTAGAACTGAACTAGAACTGAACTAGAACTGAACTAGAACTGAACTAGAACTGAACTAGAACTGAACTAGAACTGAAGTAGAACTTCCAATATCAAGCAACATGCTTCTGTATATAAATATTGTACGCATTTGCAATATTTCTAGATGTTATTTGCATTTACTTTTCATTCTCTTTTATAATGCAAACAAATTAAGTTGCCAGACATTTTGCCAAAACTAAATCCATTTTTCTCATATTCTAACATTTGCATTTTCCCTTACTATAGTTTTTTTTGGATCTTTCGTGTTGTTCTTTTTGCAGTGTTCCATTAAATATGTGTTATATTTTTTGCTGTTTCCTTTCGTTTTGTTTGTGATCTCAGTGTTAAATGTGAAATAGAAATGATATGTATGACACTCGAAGAAAAAAGTTTGATAAGAATTCCAATTTATCTAATAAGAAAAGAAAATTTCTCGAACATTTTCTATAAAAAGGAAAATTAATGGAACATTTTCTGTAGAAAGGAAATATTCTTTAGAGGAAAATTTATCGAAAATTTTTGATAGAACGGAAACTTTATCAAATATTATCCATAGAAATAAAAATGTATTGAATATTTTCGATAGAAACGAAAATTTATTAAAAATTTCTAAACAAAAGAAAAATAATTTGAAATATTCCGTAGAAAGGAAAATTCATCGTTAATATTCAGTAGAAAGGAAAGTTTGATGCAAATTTTTTTATAGAAGGGAAAATTTATCGACAATTTACTACATTTCGTAAGATTTTATAGAGTTTTCTCAAAATTGTTAAATTTAAAAGTTCTTTTCTTGGGTATATAAATAACAATTTGGCTTGACTTGTTTTAGCACACATATTCAAGTAGAACAAAGAAGCAACAGTATCAGAATAGAACATCAACTTTTAAAATCGTTTTCCTTGCATGCAATTTATCAACCAACCATCATATTGCATTTATTTAAATTTAAACCAGCTTCAGTTTCATCTACTTTTGGGGTTTTTTTCTTTCTTATTTATAAACATTTATTCATATCAAGCAACATTCTAACAATGTATCTTTTAAATTATTGTTTGTATTGTGTGTGTGTGTTTAAGGAAAAGGAAGGATACGACGTTTTCTTAAGTTAATATCAATGCTATATCTTACGCACACATACCCAGTTACACATGCATCATAATGTTTGCACATATGTTTACCAAATAAAGGTGACTGTATGCAATTTCCTCCCACTTCTCTGTCTCTCTCTCTCTCTCTTTCTCTTTTATGAATGTTTGTACGTGTTTATGTATGCACACAAGTGAATGGCTTGAATAGGATATCATTTTTCAAAATTTCATTTATTCATGGATATTTTTTTTTCCTTTTCTCTTTTTTTATTCCAAATAAATTGTTTGTTAACAAAATATTATTTTTCTTCTTTACTCAAAAGTTACTTTTATGCATGTTTGTATGTATGTATTTGGATTTGTTTAAATTTTAAGATTTTTTCTTGAATTTTGTGGACAAATGATTTTTGTTTAAACGTCTTCATTTGTTATATAAGTACTTGATTTATAGAAAAGAGGGAAAACTTAAGAAACCAATGTTTCGATTTGACCTTTAAACTGAACATGGTCAAATATGTTGAAGTTTAAATTGTACAAGGACATCCTTCGATAAATCGTAAAAATATGTAATTTTTAAACAAAACAGTTTGTATAAAAATTGTTTGTAAGAGAACAAAATTACGCAATAAAAACGAATTTTAGGTTTTCTATTAAAAGAAACTTTAATAAAATTTCTCCCTAAAAATAAAATTTACGGAAAATTTTCTATAAAAAGAAAATTCTATAAAAAGAAAATAAAAAATCTTTATAATGAAAATTTAACGAAAATTCTCTATAAAGAAAGAAAATTCTACACATATTTTATAAAGAAGAAAAATTTAACACAAAATGTCCAAAAGAAGAATATTTAACGATAATTTTCTTTAAAGAAACAACATTTTCTACAAAAGAAAAACATTTAACTAAACTTTTTTATAAAGGAAGAAAATCTAACGAAAATGTTCTATTAAGGAAAATTTAATGAAATTTTTCTTTAAAGAATTTAACGAAAATTATCTGTAAAGAGAGAAAATTTATTATGAAGTTTCTACAAAGAAAGAATATTTGACGAACATTTTCCATAAAGGAAAATTTTTTCTTTCTATAAAAAACATTTAATGAAATCTTTCATTAAATAATTATTTTACAGGAATACTTCATCGAAAATTTTTCTTAAAGAAAAAAATTTTATTAAAAAAATTTTCATTAAGAGAAAATTGTTCTCTTCAAAGAAATAAAGATTTGTTATATTAAACTAATCTATGCTTTTCATCTAAAATTCTTTTAACAGTTTTGAAGAATAATTCTATTTCAATCTTTATATAACTTTTTAAGGGGAAGAAGAATACAACAAAACAAAAGTTGTTTCTTTACTCCTATATCCTGGTGATGTTTCTTCACAGTGTTTTACTTTGTTAATAAAAGGAAATCCTTTTAGTTGATATAACTTGTACTTAACTAAGGCAACATACTGAGCTATGCGCATCTAGCAAGTGAGTATAGAAGTGTCGTTTACATCACTGTTTGTAGTTGTTAAAAGTAGGAAAAGCAATTGAAGGATATGATGCATTTCAGGCAGCACTTACATACAAACAAATATGTATGTGTAGAGGGTGTTGAAGCATACACTTACAATTGCAAAGTTTCACATTACATGAAAAGAAGAAGAAGAAAAACTTCAAGTGAATGGTGAAATACTAGTGTTATAATTTCTTCTACATGTTTAGTGTTTTCGTTTTTTTTTCTCGTAATTTTGCTTTTGTTTCTTAGATTTTTATTTTTTAAGTATGATGTGAAATTAAATAACTGCATCATTGGATTACATGCTGTTATTAGTTTTATAATTGGAAAAGTTCATTCCCATGCATTTGGGTAATAATAATAAGCTGTTTTTTGTTTTAATGGGTTAAATGTGGTATATTATGATATTAAAGCAATACTAGGGTGAAAGAGAAATATTCAAATGATTTAGTTTATTAATTTTTTTATTGTATTTGTTTCTTTTAAAGAAATTTTTTTAAATTTATACAAAATTTTCTTAAAAATTTCTTATTATTGTGATTTTTTTCTTTTCATAGAAAATTTTTGTTAAACTTTCTTTTAATAGACAATTTTTCTAAATTTTATTTTTTTAGAATAATTTCATAAAATTTTCTTATAATTTTTCATAGAAAATTTTGTCCAATTTTTTCGTTAATTTTCATTTATAGAAAATTTTATTAAATTTTTTATAGCAAATTTTCATTAAATTTGTTTATAGACAATTTTTGTTAAATTTTTTTTATAGAAAATCTTTGTTTATTTTCTTTTATAGAAAATTAGCTTTAATTTTCATTTATAGAAAATTTTAGTTAATTTTGTTTTATAGAAAATGTTTTTAATTTTCTTTTATATAAAAATTTCGTTAATATTCTTTTATAGAAAACTTTACAGAAAATTTGTTAAATGTAATTTTTTAGAGAATATTTGTTTACTTTTATTTTTATAGAGTTTAGAGAATATTTGTTTAATTTTCTTTTTATAGAGAACTTTTGTTTAATTTTCTTTTTATAGAATATTTTTGTTTAATTTT
The DNA here is from genome assembly GCF_022045245.1 of Lucilia cuprina. Taxonomy (NCBI): domain Eukaryota; kingdom Metazoa; phylum Arthropoda; class Insecta; order Diptera; family Calliphoridae; genus Lucilia; species Lucilia cuprina. Next base: position 39,374,528 of record NC_060951.1, on the reverse strand, counting down.
CTTTAATAGAAAATTTTCTTTTATTTTTTATAGAGAATTTTTGTTAAATTTTTCTTTTATATAGAATTTTTGTTTCATTTTCCTATTATAGTAAGTTTTCGTTAAATTTTCTTTTTATATAAATTTTTTGTTAAATTTTATCATTATAGAACATTTTTGTTAAATTTTCTTTTTATATAGAATTTTCGTTTAATATTTTTTTAGAGAATTTTCGTTAAATTTTCCTTCTATAGAAAGTTTTTATTAAATTTTATTTTTTTATAAAATTGTTGTTGAATTTTCTTTTTATAAAAAAGGTAGAATCAGTAAGAAGAGTTGTCAATTCTCTGCCCTTGTTAAGTCATGCAAAAGAGAACTAAAAAGAGAACAACTTCAAAATCTTTAAATGAAAAATCACGAAAAATATCATGAAATGATTCTTGAACGGCTCTCGCAAACAGAATTCTACACTTCTGCGTCCTGATCTGATGATAAATTTTATTTTTAAAGAATATTTTTTTTAAATTTTTTTAATTTTCATTTTGTAGAAAATTTTCATTTCATGAAAAATTGTCAATAAATTTTTGTATTAAAGAACATTATCTTTTTAAAGAACATTTTCTTTTTATATTTTCGTTAAATTCTGTTTTAGAAAAATGTATTTCTTAAAATGTTTTCTATAAAAAAGTAACTTCCTTGGATAGTTTTCAATACAAAAGTTTTCTCTAACAAATAGTTTTTCTAGACTATTTGTTTAAGAATATTATTATGAAACTGTAGATCCTTTAATAAGGACGTTAATTAATCAAGTGTTACAAATATCAAGGTATAAAACTATTTAAAACGAAATCAAAAGTATATTCAAATCCAAATGTGAGTTGCTAACAAAAGTTTTGTTTTTATATCCTACACCTCTATAGTGGGTACAACAGTTGCTCCTGAAAAGAGTTTTTGGGCTCATAAAAATAGTTTTATAGAACTTTTAACGACACTACCGACATACAAACTCTTCTTCATAAAATTAAGGTCAAAATTCACTTATAGACACTCATAATACGATTGAATTCTACATAAATAACTCTTAAGTAGACGTAAATTCCTCTACCAAAATTTATAAAAAAAATTTGTAGAAAATCTCTATTTTTTGTCAATAATAAGTAAAAACCAAATTAATTGCTTTATTTATTAAAAAATAATTCACATTTGTAACATACTGACTTGTGTAGGGTATCATATGGCTAACCATATAAATATGCCCGAATATACATTCATACTTATTTTTAATTTATATTCTTTTCAAAATTTCTTTATAGTTTTCTGTGGCACGTTTTAGCAGAGATTACAAACAGTAAAGGAATAAACTTTGAAAGTTTATTCATTAAACATTTGATTATAAAAAGAGATTTAAAAAGAATTTTATTTATTTGATGTAATAAAAAAAGATGACTGAAGGTTATTTTTCTCGTATTAACCATATCATTTGTTTTTTTTTTTTTTAGAAAGTAATTATTTTGGACAAAAACAAAAATGTTTAGTTTTTAAACTTTAAACTCCCTCGTCAATCCAGTAACGGGTGGGTAACAAATATGTGATAAACTTGACCACTACACTACTCTTATGAAGACAGTTGTAAGTGTTAAAGTAATTTTCTAAAAGGGAAAGGATCAATTATGAATAGCATTTTGTATAGAGATTTTGGCTTGTAATAAATTTAGTTATTTAATAGGGTTAGGGTGAATTATGGACCAATCCGCACAAAATTTAACAGAGAATTTTATCGCTATTACTAATTTTAAGACAGCAAAGCGTTAAAATTATTTGCTAATGGGGACCTTGTATATAAGAGGAGTAGGGTCAATTGTACACTTATTTTTAATACAGTAACGAGCGTTAAAGTCTTTTTCGGGGACCTTATATGGGGGATAGGGTCATTAATTGACCGATCCTCATAGTATTTAACAGAGAGACTTTGTCTTGTGAGAAACTTATTTATGTCGAATTTCATCGCTATACTCGTATTTATAGTAATGAAGGTAAAAGTAATTTTCTAAAGGGGACATTCTACAGGGGGTAGGATCAATTATGAACCGATCCTCTTAAATTTTGATAGAGAGATTTGAACTTGTATTAAGGCAATACTAAGTGTTAAAGTCATTTTCTATATGGCGGGTAGGATCAACTATGGAACGATCCTTATAAAATTTTACAAAGTGATTAAGGTTTCTATAAAGCATGTTTAGCTAGTTATGAGCGTTAAAGTCATTTTTTGAAGCGGACCATATATGCGGGCTGACGAAATAGTGGACCTATATTTTCAATACCAAGCAACCTGCATCAACTAAAAACTTCAGCTCTCTAGCTGTTCCCGTTTGGACTCTATCGTATTTTCGACAGACAGACAGACGGACAGACGTACGGACATGGCTAGATCGTCTTGGAATCTAATGTATAAGTCTTAGACCAATATTTTGATGAGTTATTTTTTTGATGGTGGGTATAAAACATTTTTCATATTAAATTTATTGATTTATTAATATTGATGTATTGAAAAGAAAAATATTATAAAAAATTTTAAAAATTATAATTCCAACCAAATAATTGCACATGTATTTGATTATATCAAGCAAACTATAAATGCAGCAGTTGCACTTATAAAATCGTGTGTTAAATCATTTCAAAACGTCAACCATGTCAACTTGATGTAAAATTTATATTATTCACAACCGAAAATTGTCAAATAAAAAATAAAAATAAATTACTCTGAAATTTAACTACATGCTATACAAACACAAAACCCCATAAAGTAATACAAGTCATGTTAATGTGGAGGTTAAGGCATTAACACCCAGCAAACATTTTTGAAATAAATTTAAAAAATATTCAAACTTTTTCAAGATTTTAATGTAATTTTTTAAGGTTAAAAGGAAAAAATTTTAAATTGTTTAATTTTTTCCATTTAACATAAAATATTACTGTTAACTGGGTATTGTATATGTGTTCATCTTTATGTTTTGGTTTTGTATGTTTATTTTGTTGTTAATGCAATAAAATTGCAACAATATTTGAAAAATATGTAAATATATATGATTTTTATTTCATTTTTAGTTTGTATTTCTTTTTCATCTTTTACTTACATGTAACGGAAGTTGTCCGACATTAGCATCTGGTTCTCTGCAAGAAAAATAAAAAGAAAAAAAACTATTACATTAACATGAAAAAAATGAGTTGTTGTACTACAATTGCAAACAAGTATGTTAAAGGATGTATGGTAGAAAGCAACAAATAAAAAAATAACCACTACTACTACTACTACAGAATGTACAAAATAATGGTGATGTTGGTAAAAAAAATAACAATAATAGTTATAAAGCAAATAATGATCATCATTGTGATAATGATGTTGACAATGACAATAATGATGATGGAAAAGTTGATGATGTGGATTTTTTTTTAAATTGTGCAAAACTTACAATATTTTGAATAAAGTTTAACAGAGATAAAGTTTCTTTTTATGGTTGCAAATATTTTAGGGGAAAAGAATTGAAAAATAAATTTAAAATTTTTACAGTAAATAAATAAAGTTACTTTTTTTTCTTCATTTTCTGACAGACAATTTTTGATAAATTTTCTTTTCTATAGAATTTTCTATAGATTAAGGTAAAAAGGTAAGCAACTAATCAATCATTAGTGGCTTACGGGTTTCCACCTAGTTGCGGTCCCGTTATGTTACCCTAGTGGTCGTAGAGCTTATGTTATTATTACTCACTACTTCAAGATTAAAATAAGACGGCTTGGTTCACAAAATTAAGGATATTCTTTACGCATATCCCATAGCTCATCCAAACAAAAAAGAGTAGCAGAGCCGAAACAATGTTTTCTGCTCTCATTGAGAAAGTAATTTATTGTTTACTTTTCCTTCTCATTACTTTAACTCCTACAGTAGTCGTTATATTCGAGATGCATTCTTCTAGCGTGATAGCCAAATATACAGTATCCCGTTATAATATGATAATAAGCATTCTTATCTGTTCCCTGCGAAAGCTTAATAATAAGCTTGAAATGGGAGTAACGTATAGAGGCCAAATTGACCTCGAAGTGAGACAGGCGGTTTCACTAAATCATCTGATTTGAGCCATTTCATATAGTTCAGTCTGAACCAGTGACTTAACAGATTGGTAAAGGAGATACCAGTAAATGCGTCCATTACTGGTATATCTGGTTTATCTCTAATCGCACCATTCCTATCATGTTCTTCAGTTATACAGTTTCCTTGACAATTACTATTTCCCATTATACAACCATTATTAGCGTTATAATAGAATGTCTCGCAATCTCAATCAAAGATATCCGGTATTCTTCGGATAACCTATGTATATGTCGCAAAGATACCCGCTTTTTATTCGCAGCTTTACTGTCCGTTGATTTCAAATTTCTAATGTAAAAGCCACCACTCACTCCTCTTGAAACAGTCAGTGTAAGCATTTCTTACACTATTAGCTGAATGTGACTCGGGTACTGAATTCCTAGAAGCAACTCGGATATGAAAGCTTTTGTCGAAACAAGGTTTCACAACGCAATAGTCTACATTAAGATGGAAGAATTTGAAGTGTCTTCGAACCACATCAGATTAGCTGGTAACTCACTCATTATAATTAGAAGGGCCTTCGTTGGCGTCGTCCTCATTGCTCATTCTTTAGAAAATTTTTGAGAAATTTTCTTTTTACAGAAAATTTTCAATAAATGTTCTTTTTATAGAAAAATTTCAATAAATTTTCTTTTTATAGAAAAATTTCAATAAATTTTCTTTTTATAGAAAATTTTCAATAAATTTTCTTTTTATAGAAAATTTTCAATAAATTTTCTTTTTCAAGAAAATTTTCAATAAATTTTATTTTCAAGAAAATTTTCAATAAATTTTCTTTTTTAGCAAATCTTCAATAAATTTTCTTTTTTAGAAAACTTTCTTTTTTAGAAAATTTTCTTTTTATAAAAATTTTTCAATAAATTTTTGTTTTTATAGAACATTTTCAATAAATTTTCTTTTTATAGAAAATTTTTAATAAAAAAATAATAAATTTTCTTTTTATAGAAACTTTTTTTTAAAGAAAATTTTCAATAAATTTTCTTTTTATAAAAAAAAATTAAAAAAATTTCTTTTTATAGAAAACTGTCAACAAATTCCTTTCTATATAAAATTTTCGATAAATATTCCCTTCTATAGAAAATGATCGAGAAATGTTTCTTTCTATAAACCGATAAAAATTCTTTTGATAAATTTTCTTTCTAAAGAAAAATTTTGATAAATTCAATTTTATAAAAAAATTGTTAATTTTTCATTCCACAAGAAATTTTTGATAAATTTTCTTTTCATAAAATTTTTTTGGTAAATGTTTATAAAATTTCCATAGAAAAATGTTTTCTTCACAAAGATCTCTAGAGAATGAAGGCAAACATAATATTAGAATGTTTGTGCATCTATAGCAAATATACAAAACATTTTTATATTCAACAAAGTGAAAAGGAAATATTTAAATTTAAATGTAATAAAATAGTAAAAGTTCATGTTCACACTCATTTTGCCACAAAAATGCCAAAAGCATCATCCAATGCATATGTATCTCCTTAATCAGTCATGCAACACACTGTGTTGTTAGTTGTAAATGTGGTGAATATGATAAAATTCACTAGTATATTTATTTTTCATTTTTATATTACAAAAAGCATTTGGCAAGTTACTTGTTTTGGTTGCAGGGTCGATAAACTCAAACATTTCTGAAAGCCAACCAACATAAATGCACACGTACAAAAGTTGCTTACACCCTCTCTCTATCCCTGCTGGTTAAATATAAATTTGATTCATGCATACGTGAGTAGTTTTACTTCGGTTCACAGTTTTATCTTTTTTTTTTTTAATTTTCATGTTGTTCCCTTATCTGAGTTAAATAAAAAACAAATTGCATTTTATGTAATTAAACTTTTTAATTTCCATATTTTTTTAGTTTATAACTTTAACCTTTGATTCACTTCGCTTCTTTGTATGTAAGGATTTTATGGTTAAATAAATATCCTGTAGATTTATGCTATTTAGATTTAAATAAATTCAACTCTTTATGGTAAATATCTAGAATATATTCCTTTTTATATACAAAGGATTATAATTTGAGCCGGTGGTACGTATGAGTATTATGTATCTAGAACATGTTTGGCCACATATCACTCATACGTAAAATAAAAACGATTTTTGATATAAATACGTTATTTTTTCAAATATTTTGGATTTAAAATGTTATCTATATATTTATGTTTGTTTATTTATTTGCGCCCTAAAGCCTACAACAGTTTCATATGAAAAATCTCAAAAACGAGAAAAAGTAATCTTTTTATATTACTCCTCTTTTCAATAAATTTTTTAGAAAATTTATGCAGTTTTCAAACCACATTTATGTATGTATTTTTATTAAAACCTATTATTTGCATTAATAAAAAATTAAATTTGATTTTCTTTACATTTTACTTACATTTTTTTAATTTTCTTTTATATGGAAAAATTCTTAATATTAATACGCAATTTCATATTCAGCGTTGTCAGTAAATTTGTTAATAAATGTAGAATGGAAAACCATGACCTCAATTTAATTTACAAAACATTTAAAAAATTCTCTTGTGTACATTTTTAACACTTTAATCAATATACTTACATACATAAAAATTGCCTGCACATACAATTATGATTATGTAATGTAAAAATACTTAAAACATTTTTGTAATTTACTACAAAATCAACTCTTTGCAAATATTAAAAATAAAAAATGTTGAAAAATATTTGTGAATGAAGAAGATAAAACAATAATGATGAGTTCAAGGGGATGAAGGGATAAGTTTTAAAGAATGTAATGAAGTTATTTGCAGTAAAGGTATGGAAGTAAAACTACTGACGTAGAACTCAACTAGAACTGAGGTAGAACTGAACTAGAACTGACGTAGAACTGAACTAGAACTGAACTAGATCTAAACTAGAACTAAACTAGAACTGAACTAGAAATGAACTAGTACTGAACTAGAACTGAACTAAAACTGAACTAGAATTGAACTAAAATTGAACAAGAACTGAACTAAAACTGAACTAGAACTGAACAAGAACTGAACTAGATCTAAACTAGAACTGAACTAAAACTGAACTAGAACTAAACTAAAACTGAACTAGAACTGAACTAGAACTGAACTAGAACTGAACTAGAACTGAACTAGAACTGAACTAGAACTGAACTAGAACTGAACTAGAACTGAACTAGAACTGAACTAGAACTGAACTAGAACTGAACTAGAACTGAACTAGAACTGAACTAGAACTGAACTAGAACTGAGCTAGAACTGAACTAGAACTGAACTAGAACGGAACTAAAACTGAACTAGAACTGAACTAGAACTGAACTAGATCTGAACTAGAACTAAACTAGAACTAAACTAGAACTGAACTAGAACTGAACTAGAACTAGAACTGAAGTAGCACTGATCAAGAACTAGAACTGACTAGATCTAGAACTGAACGAGAACTGCACTAGAACTGATCTAGAAATGAACTTGATTTTTATTTTAATTTTTAAATTCCTTAACACTTCTGAATTATTTCAATATTATTAGTATCTGTTGTACCAACATTAAATAATATCATGGGACTAAATAAAATTTATGTTTATTTTTTATTTTTTTTTCTTTCATTGTATGATAGATAATGATAGCGTCAATGATGATGAGAAACGATTATTACAAATTTGCAATTTATTTTTATATTAAAAATGTTGTAAAATTTATATTAAACAACAATATTCCATAACTATTACTTTTGAAACACATTCATGTATGGATAATTACTCTTAACAAAGGGGTTATTGGATGTTTGATTGCTGCCATTTGGCGGCAGCATCAGACATCGCAGCACACGCACATCAATGATTATGCAAAAAAAAGTCCTGTTTTGAGGAGAAAATACATTTTAGTAGTTAGTAGTTTTTAACATTGTTATTAGGAAAACAAGTGATACAATTTGATAATTAGTTGCTGCTGTGAATATTAGTTGCTGCTTTTAATTACAAAATAATTATTAATAAATTTTAGAAAAATTTGCTGTTGTAAGCTAAAAAGAGTAAACATGTTAAAGCATGATATTTTTAAATAATTGCCCTATTTGTTGTAAATATTTTAGTAATTGTAAATTGCCAACAGAAAATAACTAACCAAATCTACAAAAAAAAAAAACATGCAAAATGTGTGGTCACATGGATCGGCCATTTCATGTTTATGCGTATGAAATCTGTTTTACTGATAACAAAAATCAATTGCTGCTTAAATTCAACAACACTTTTCATCTTTCTAACATAAAATATAAAAATAAACTGCTTGAAATAAAAACTAAAATTTAAAACATTGTTTTTGGCATTAACAACTAAAACATGTTTACAGAAAAAACAAAAAAAAATAATTACAAAATTGACACAAAACATTGTTGACCTTGATGTTGAACATACTGCAACAGTCACAAACAATAAAGTTAATTAACATAAATAAAAAAAAATAACTTAACTTATTATCATAACTTTCCTTATTACAACGTGATGATAATAAATAATCGAAGAGTTTGTGGTTGTTTGTTTACTTTTGTTTTCCAACTTTAAGGTTTGTTTGTAATTACAAGGACTGCAAATGCAAGAGATGATAAATTTCAGAAATCCAAAACACAAGATGCAATACAAGAAGTCATAAATCGTTTGTGGTTTAATGCATGTAAAATTTATTACCCAAAAAAAGGATATTATTAAGAATTATTATTTTCATTTGGAAAATTAAGGGCCGATTAAATAGTTTACACTAAGCGAAGAAATTTTATTTACATTTTAAATTTGAAATGTAATTTTAATAATACAAGTTAACAAAATTGGACTTTTAAATAAAAAAAAAGCTAATTCCTATGTATTTTCATTCACTGAGTTCAAAAATAGTTATTTTTTTGTAATATTGCGATATAGAGACAGTTTAAGCTAATTTTTTGAAGTTTTTACTTAATTTTCCAGAACTGGAACTTAAATCCAATGTTTTCTAACAACATAAAAATCTACACAAAATTAAATTTCTAAAGAGCATAATCATGATGACAGTTATTACAGTAAAATTGCAACTTTCTTGCATGAATGTTGGAAATCGAGCCTTTTTGTTGTATCCTTATAACAATACTTTCCATAATGTGCTCCCAAAACAAACAAATAATACAATTTTTTGTATAAAACTGGAAATTCGCTATAAAAGCATTGGAATATTTCGAATTGAATTCAACTTTTGTTTGTTATTTTTACATAGTCATGAATTCGAAATATTATACACTTCACAATCAGTGCCGTAAAGTTGTATGTCGTAAGTTTTCACTATTCTTTTGTGTCAAAAATTTTTGTCAGCAAAATATTATCGATATATGATGATACAACAATACGATACCAATTGTGAATTAGATATATACTATGTTCCTTTTAAAAAATATGGTTGTAGAAGTTTGTAAGTTCATGTCGTGATGATTATAAGGATCTTATAGCTTCGAAAGTTTCGTATTTGTAAACACATTTACCAAAAATCACTTATTAAACTAATCGGAAAATTTCAAAACAATTTTTGAACTTAGCAGTGTGACATAGATAGGAATTAGCTATTTTTGTTTAAAATGCATTTATTAAACATTCAACAGTGAATACTTTTTTATAACAAATAATCAAAAAAGTACCAGTCCACTTTTGTAGATTTTCATTCAATCAAAAAGCTGAGCGTTAAATCTATGTTTCTAGTTTTAGTATTAAAAAAAGTTTACTTTTATAAATTTTCATTCCATAAGAATCCATCCTATACATATGATGTTATATTTCAAAAAATCAAAAATTACTATTTAAATGTTTCAAAAGTACCAGTTGAAAAACAAAAAATACAAAAAAAATCATTCTTTTAGATTTTCATCCCTATCCGATCATAAACATATTTCTAGGTTTAATATGCCGTAAAAACAAAAGAGTACTAAAAATCCCTTTCCTGTATAATATAATCCCTGAATGTATAATAATATGTTTCCATTAGAAAATTTAATATCTTTTGAAAAACAAACAATAGTTCTAGTACTCCGGTTATGAAAGCAAAAACTGGTTTACGGAAGCCTTTTGTATGCGTTCAAAGCGAAAACATAGACCAATATATTCCTTTTTCAATACCAAAACCAGCAGAAAAGTTAGTGGGTGTAGTTGTTGAAAAGTTTTCACCACCTAAACGAAGGGGGTAAACTTGAATCTAGGCATCGTAATCGATGGAAACCAAATACCGACTGTGAATCACACAAAGATTTTGGGAATCACCTTTGACAGCATGTTGACTTCCTCAGCTCATGCCACTGCAATTACACACAGATTGCGAAGTAGAAACAAGGTCCTCAAAGCGCTAGTCGGCAGCACTTAGGGAATGGACAAAGAAACCTTGTTGGCTACCTATAAAACAATTGGCCGGTTTGTGGTCAATTATGCTGCTCCAGTGTGTTCTCATTCGATGAGTGATACCCAGTGGTGAAATATTCAAAGCTGCCAAAATGCTGCCCTCGATGCAAGGCAGGAAGGACCTTTGTGTTTATGAAGAGAGCATACGAAGTTTTTTTCAGGATCGAAATTTGAATACAGCAGTTTTGAACGACATTCATAGAGACGCCATCAATACCGCGATTTCTGGTTACCGCATGAATGTCGTCCTTGGAGGCCTCCCATAGAGAAGAACCTGCCGCGAAAAACAAGAATTGTTCTGGCACAACGGTGATCGGTATAGAACATCAGGCTCAACGCCTGCTGGTTCCGCATAGACCGTGCCGTACCCAATATATGTCTAGCTTGTGGAGAGGGTCCCCATGATACCAACTGTCCAGCCAACCCCACTTCACTTAGCTCAATGGATTTATAGAAGTAGCCCAATTCTTGGCTTGGACCTAAATACAGAACCCCCGGATTACAAATTGTATAGTTTGAGCTGTTATAACAACAAAAAGATGGTGGGTATAAAACGATCCACAGATCGGATGTAAAATACACCTTCCTTCAAAACTAATTTCAATGCTTGAAAAACTTTTTTCAATAATTACGCGATTTTAAGTGAAAATTGTCAATGTTACGGGAAATGCGATTCTATTATATGGATTAAGAGTTTCCTTATAAATTATTATAAACATGATATGAGCAGAATGTATTATAATACAATTTTATAAACTAAAAAAAATTTATGGTAATTTCAATAAATATTTAAAGATACTTTGGTTTATAGAGTTGAACTATGGCTTACAAAATAATAAAACAATAATTCTTAATACAAAAGTTGTTTTCTCTGAATGTTGTTAATATTCACTAGGAAAAATTTTGATTATAACAAAATTTTTAAAGTAAATTTTATTCCTAGTATGACAATGAATTTCCAAATATTTCATTCCTGATTTTATGGAAATCTAAAATTTTATTCCAAACTCTACAATATTTTGAAATATTTACTTTCAAACTATTTCATTTTAAAATCATTCAATAGCTTCTATCAAATCTGTTAATAATACTTCTTTAACATCTGTATTTTCAGATAAAATCTACAATATTAATTCAAAACAACAAATTACCTTAATGTCACACTTCGTTTCTGCTTTTCTATCTTGAAACTGGAAATGATGCTAATCACCCGATCTCATAACACTTTCCTTTAACTAAAGCTTAAAATACTAATGGGCATTTGACTTAATATGATAACTATTTTCCTTTTGTTGTTTAAAAGTACACATTTCTTCTGATTTTGTTGTTTTTTTTTAGGATTTATAATTTTATTCACGTTCACTTATTAAAAAAAATTAATAAAACTTTTTTTCTTTGTCTTCATTGCTCCCAAGAGAACAACATACAACAAAACACATCCACATTCCATATAAACAAAACTTTTTCGATAAATGAAAAAGTGAGATGTTTACAAACGGCGACCACGACGACCACCCTTTCTGCGGGTAGAATCGGAGGGAATGGGAGTAACATCTTCAATGCGGCCAATCTTCATAGAAGAACGGGCCAAAGCACGGAGAGCAGATTGGGCACCGGGTCCAGGGGTTTTGGTCTTGTTACCACCGGTAGCACGCAATTTGATGTGCAAGGCAGTGATGCCTAAAGTTTTGCACTTTTCAGCAACATCCTAAAAGAAAAAAACAACAATTAATTAAATAATTTTCTTTTAATTTGATAAATAAGTTCAGACTTACTTGAGCAGCCAACATAGCGGCGTAGGGAGAAGCTTCATCACGATCAGCCTTTACCTTCATGCCACCAGTGACACGGGCAATGGTTTCACGGCCAGACAAATCGGTAACATGGACGAAGGTATCGTTGAAACTGGCATAGATGTGAGCAACGCCGAAAACGAATTCACCATCACGTACTTGGGGGCCCAAAGAAACTTGGACTTCTTCTTTTTGAGCTTTAGCCTTTCTGGGAGCCATTGTGTTTTAACTGCAGAGGAGGAACAAAACAACAACAACAATAAATAAACAATCTTTCATAAACACATTTCGTTTATTTCTTTAAGTCATACACATTTTTTATGATTAAATTTGTGAATTTTGTTTGGTTTCTTTTCATGTTTTGCACACATTTTTCTTTAAACTAATGTTTACATCCTCTTGTAAACTTCACAATTTGTCATTAATTCAACACTTTCATAGCTTCCACGAATATCATCGACATCTTCGTTTTTTAGCTTAAATATTTTACACTTTTTATGTTTTCATCTAGTTTAATCGTTCCTTTACACAAATTCATTACACTTTTTTCACAAAATTCACAAATTTTCTATAAAAATTAAAAAAATTTCAAGACCTTTATTAAAATACAATCCAATTGCGTGAACCGGATATTGAAAAAGAAAGTCTAGCAGTTTTCGGCTGTCAAAAGTGTCAAAACTGCTAGAATTCCATTTTTGCCGCACATGTCAAATGTACTTGAATGGCCGTGTTTACACGCTGCTAGTCTGCTGTAATTAGTGCAGAGTTGTATTTAAAGAAACGAATGTTTGCGATTGTACAAGAAAATTATTTAAAAATCAAAGAATTTTTAATAAAAATAAATATTAAATAAGTAAAATTTTCGTAAAAAATAACAAAAAAGCATAAATAATAAAAAGCCAAAAAATAATTGTCTTTATTCAGATTATCTTTATATAAAAAATTGTATTTTTTACGAATTGGTTTTCTGTAACATATGCTACATTTTTAAACTCTGGATCAAAGCTAAAAATATGCACTTATAATATGGGAGGTACATATTAATAGTAGGGTTCTATAAATCGACTTTCGAATAATCGAACAATCGACCTTTTATCGAAAAAATCTAAAAGTCGAAGTCGACTTTTTTGGAACAAAATATAACTCGACTATCGTCTGTGAAAAAAGTCGAAAAGTCAACTTTGTTAAAAAAAGTCGTAAAAAGTCGAAAAAAGTCAAAAAGTCGGAATAAGTCAAAAAAAGTCGAAAATTCCAAAAAGTTGAAAAAAGACAAAAAGTCGAAAAGTTGGAAAAAGTCGAAAAATGTCGGAAAAATTATAAAATTCGGAAAAAGTCGATAAGTCGAAAAAGGTCGAAAATAGTCAAAAAGTCGAAAAAGGTCGAAAAGTCGAAAATAGTCGGAAAGAGTCGACTATTTATAAAATACATATAGTCGAAAAGTTGGAAAATGTCGAAAAAAGTCGAAAAGTCGACATTTTATAAAATAAATATAGTCGAAAAGTTGGAAAAAGTCGAAAAAAGTCGGAAAAAGTCGAAAAGTCGGAAAAAGTCGAAGAGTCGACTATTTATAAAATACATAAAGTCGAAAAATCGACTTTTAACTAAATGCAAAAAGTCGAAAAATAGACTTTTAACTAAATGCAAAAAGTCGAAAAGTCGACTTTTAACTAAATACAAAAAGTCGAAAACTCGAAAAGTCGACTTTTCGTTTTAACTATAGAACCCTAGTTAATAGATATTCAGATCTCAAGTTTTTGACAACAAAAATATACTGATTTTAAGGATTGCTTTATATATTATAATATCACTTTAACGGAAACACGACCTCGAGAATGACAAATCAAAAGACTAAGAAACAATTTTAAATAAAATATATTTAATTTCTGAAAGTAGAAAGCTTGATAGCAATTCTAATCAAATTTGGTCAATAAATGTGTTTTTGTGTAAATTTTATTTCTTCCAAATTTTATCGTTTAGTAATGTTTTTAAGTGAATTATGGAAGTAAGAGAGATGTAAAAATAAAATTTCCTCAAGTTATATATTTTTAAATGGACACACAGATGGACAGACTCAGAAGTTTACACTAAACTGAAACTAAAAATACCTTCCGCACTATTGTGTAAATCAAAATTTGTTGATATTTATTTAAACAAAATTAAAAAAAATATGTAAATACCAAATTTTTTTTAGTAAAATTAAAAAAATATGCAATAAAAATGTTCGAAATATGAAAAATATGTGCAATTTAAGGCAAAATATGCAATTTATGCATTTACAACAAAATATGCAGCAACAAATCGATGCCATTTCGTAGCAAATTTTATGATTCGAAAAGAAAACTAGTTAAAAGTTATTTTGAGTTACTAACTAAAAACATGCATTTGCATAGAAATCCTTGCCCTGGTCATTATATACTTAATATTGTTTCGTGCTTCGCTCCTCCGTTTAAAACTATTTCTTTTTCTAATTCAAAGTTTTAGAGAAAATATTAAAAATGTTTCAAATAAAATTTTTCCTTTGAAACTGACAAAGAACAAAACTTGATCATAATTTGTATAGAAAAAATCATTTACAAAATATGCTTCCATTTAGAAAATATTTTAACAAATTTTAAATTAAAAACAATTTATTTAGAGAAATACTTTCTTATATAAACTATTTAAAAATTTAAACCATTTTGGTTTTTCTTTGAAACATTTCACTCGTTTTTATAATAAATTTGTTTGTAGAAAACTTCTTTTATAATTCGTATATTTTTTCGATTAAATAAATTATATATATTTTTTATAAAAATACGTAAAATATTTTTTTATTAACAAATTTAAAAATTTAGTTAATTAAAAGTTAATAATATTTAAGAATAAATTGTAAATAGTAATGTTTTTTTGTGTATAAAATGAAATCAATTTATAATATGACAATTTTATTGAAAAAAATTAAAAATATTTACTCATTTTATTCCGAATTTGTTTGTAACAAACAAATTTGACTTATATGTCAGAGTTCATTATATACTTCTGTCAAAAATCCAATTAAAAAAATTTAAAATACATATAAATTTTCAACTAAAACTTATAAAATTCGTAGTTTAAAATTCTAACTAAGGCTACTCTGTAAAAAAAATAATAAATATTGACAGAATTTTTTTGCAAAAAATTTGACTTACGAATTTTTTTGCGAACGTCAAAAATATTATTAAAAAAATCTAAAATCTAAATCTAAAAATATATAGAAGAATATACCTAGAGAAAAAGTTAAAAATAATGCAAATGTTTAACTCAAAATAAATAATTTTCAATTTTTTAACGATATTTTTAAAAGTAACACAAAGTTTTGACATTTCAAATTCAAAATGTTTCAAGTTTTTAAATAAATACATTGATAATTGCAAATTATTTTATTATTTTAATATCTCTGTATTTGTGTTTTTTGATACATTTTAAAAAATCTTTCATAATTAGATATTTTTAATATTTAGCCAACACTTTCATATATCTGCATCTAGTAACGGGTTAATTTAAAATTAAAAATAGATAAATACATTCTAATAACACCCTGTAGCAAAAATTTAAGAATACAAAACACTTTTCATATTAAAATATAAAGGAAAACTTATAAAATTTACTTTTATTATAATACTTTATTAATTTTATTATTCAATATTAAAAAAACTAACCCCATGTCTATATTAGACAAATATTTATTATGCTAAACGTCAAATTGTTATCATGATAAAAAATTAGCAGGTACAGACGGCACTTATTAGCGTTATAACGTCGTTATGACAGTGTTGTCTAAACAATTGTTTAGACAACGTTGTCTTGATAACAAACGTCATTTTATTGTAAAATTTGGTTAGAATTTTGTTTTTGTGCAATTAAAATTTATTTTTAACATAAGTTTTCGTGAAATTAGTATTTATTTACAAAATTTGCATTTAATTTCGATTGTTTTTATAAAATATAGCGTTATTTCAATAAAATTATCTGTGAGTTGTCGTGATAAAATTAGCATTTTGTTACCCTATGCATTAACATAAACAAAAAACGTCTGCCGACGTTTTGTCCATTGCCGTGATAAATATTTGTCTAATATAGACACGGGGTAATAGAATTCTTTGAAAAAAAAATCATCAAAACACAACACTGTCTCAAAATTAATAACATTATAAAACATCCTGTCATATTTTCATTTTATTCGCTTTCAAGGCGAAAAAGACACAAAAGCAAAAAATAATTTTCGCTGATGTGTGAGTGAATAAATCGACAAAGAAAAATTTTTATAAGCTCCCTACGACGCGACGGAAAATTTGCAATTTTTATAGGAAATTTCAAAAATTATTAATTAAAACTATATTAACCATCTACCAGACAATAGTGTTTATTAGAATTGAATGAAATTTAAACGAGAAAATGTGAATTTTAAGAAAATATACAGTCATGAAAAATTTGGTCTTTAAGGTCGTTGAATTTTTTTAACCAAAAACGACCAGGTATAAGAAAAAAAAATAAAGATCAAATAATAGAATTACATTAAAAAGTAATATAAATCTCGTTAATTAAAATGTTATATTTAAAAAAACTCATTTCTTTTAAGAGTTCATATAAAATTTTCATTATTTTGGTGTGAAAAAAATTAAAGAAAAAAATTTCTTTAATACAAAAAAATTCAAGTGAAAAAAAGGAGAAAAAAAATATTTTTTTCAAGGCGAATCTAAATTGTCAAGGCGAATTGAAAAGCTGAAGAAAAGAAAGAAATTGTAAGCGAATTTCGCATATTAAAAACAGATGAGAAAATAATAACAATAACAACGAAAATCATGAATAAAACGTAACAAAGAAAAATATAAATAAAACCAGAGAAGAAAAAGGAATTCAAGAAAAAACACTTGGTGCGTGCAATCATTGTGTGTGTGTGAAGTATACATGAAGTTGAAGAAAAGCAGCTGTTCTTTTGAAAATAAAAAGAAAAACATACAATTACTGCTGCTGCTTCTGCTAGCAGAGTAATTTTGTAAAAGAAGCTGGTGTTAGAAACGGCCATGTTGTAAACTCCCTGCTAAAATTTCTAATAATACTTACTACTTCAACCGACAGTGTGCAAGAATTGTAAGTGCGTAAAGAAAAGAATCAGAAAATAAAGTAAATCGTATTACAAAAACAAAAGTGAACACTTTGTATAATTTTCAACATTTTCGACTTCTACCGTCTGTAAAAACAAAAAGTCATTTCACTATAAAAAAAACTACAAATGATCAAGTTTAACTCAACACCGATCGTCTGATTTTAAGTAAAAATCAATTATTCTTGTAAATTTAAAAAAAATCTTTTTTTTAAACATAGTCATCCAGTATTCCCTCTATCAAGGCAAAAAAGCAAAAAAAACATGTTAAAATTTGTAAATTTTCGTTTTATTTGCTTCGTTTCGTGTTTCTGTCATTGTTTGTAAACTCAATTTTTTCTTCTCTGACTTTGCATACGCATTGTTTATTTATAAAAAAGAGCAAAAAAACAAATTTATTAGGTTTGTTGGCTGTCAGCGTTCATTCGCCTTTATGTTGTTGACTTGTTATTTGTATACAAAGAAAGAAAGAAACTTGTATTAAATTTATGACTGTGCAAACTTCAAATATACAACAAAAACAACCATAAAAAGTGACAAAATAAAACAGAGAGTGAATTAAATATTGTGTTTCTTTTTGGGAAATGTATTTTCGTTTTTTTTTAATTTTTTGCTTGAAATTTTGTCTTTTGTTTTAAAAACTTCGCTGCTATAGTCTGCGTCGCTGTAATCGTTACATTATTTTTGTTTCTCAACGTTTGCTTCTTTTATCAAAAAACAATACAAAAACAGCTGTGGGGGGTAATACATAACAACAACAGCAGCAGCAGCAAACTAATAAGGAAAGAAGAAGGAAAAGAAAACTAGAAAAAACAAGAACACAAAGTAAAATAAGAAAAAAAAGAAGACATTCGATTCCCCCATTAAAAAAAAAAATAAGAAACAGGCACTCACTCCGCTCATTACTTTACATTTATCCGGTTTAAAACAACCTTAAATACAACAACACAAAAAGGACGGTAATATTACAAAAACAACAAGAACATAAAAAGAACAAAAATAAAATCTTGTAAAGTAAAAAATATAAAACAAAAATCATACAAAAGTAACAAGTCGCGTTGTACGGGAGTGTTAAAAATTTGCAACAAATTTTAAAGAATATTAAACAAAGAAAACAAAAATCCCTTCAATGTCCAAAAATAAACAAAAGAAATAAATAAATTGTATATAATAAGAAAATACCAGACATATTAAAAACCCTTACGGTTCTCTGCAACTAACAACATAAAATGGTTAATAATCGTAATAACAACAATAATAATCAACAACAACAGGCTGCAGCCGGAGCTGCCGGTGGTGCTGGCGCTGGTGATCATGTACAAAATCGCCGTAATGCCGCAAATCCACCTGATGGTGGTGCAGCCGTTGATTGGGTTCAAGAGGATTTAGAACGTTTTAGTTTCGATGACTCTGATCGTTTTGAAGAGGATTCCTTATGCAGTTGGAGTTCAGAACCTGAATCTTTGTATAATAACTGGCGTGGTTGGAAGAAACCATCAAATTTTGGTCTTGGGAATAATGTGGCTTCGTCAGCTGGTGCATCGAGTGGTGATAATCCCACCGATGCAAGAGGGAATAATGGTTCGGGTAAGTTTTTAGAAGATTTTTTTTCTTTAAAAATAAGATCCTTGTTGTGAAATTAATAAATAGTGTTCTGAATGTTCATCGATTATACACTGAAAAAAATCCATGCCTAATATATACAAAACATGTCGTATATTGTACGAATCGTTCGTTGTTTCGCACCACGAATTTCTTTCGTAATATATACGAAATTGTACGAAATATTTAAGTATAATGCAAAATATTCTTGAAAAAATTAATTTACCTAAATTGAAAAAGGGAATTTTGAATAAATATGGTAAAATTTAGAAAATATTAATTTATTCAAACATTTACGTTCATTTTAAAATAGATTTTCTAATTTTAGTTCAAAATTATTCTCCACACGAATTTTAAATTTTTTTAATGAAAATAATTCGAGAATAATATTATACTTTATCTTAAATTTTATAAAAATCTTGTAGTTTTATTTAATCATAATATAATTAATATCATTATGTATAATTTCGCTAAAATTAAAGAAAAAAATATTACGAAAGGTTTTCGTACTTTCGTAAAAATAGAAAAGGGTTTTTTTTTTAAATAATATTTCGTATTATACACGAAATTTTTGTAAATATTACAAAAATTAAAGTTACGAAATTTTTTTTCGTAAAGTTGAGCATGGATTATTTTCAGTGTAGGGCTCTCATTTTAAAATTTATTCGATTTTAATTTTCATCGTAATATTTATTGTTGTAACAGTTCAATTGTGGCTCAAAGTTCTATTCCTGTCGGTGGGTTAACAATCTTTGACCGAGTACGATTTAGATCTTTTCGGGGCGATGTTCTAAATGTTGTTTTTTATAATATATAGTTTTCAAGGAAATTCGTAATAAAATTTCGCAGATCTACTACTTTCGTGGTATCTGGTACTTTGAATACTGTAGATAGTAGTGGAAATAAAGAGTAATTTTTTCAAATTTCTTAATTGTACTATTGCAAGATGATCAGATGCCCAAACATCTTAGTATTTAAAACTTATGGAGAGTGTAGTACTTTCTGGTATCCTATTTTGTTTTCCGATTTTATCTCGTATTAACGATTGTTATTGATTGTTTGTTTAGTTAGTTAATAGGATTGATTTAAAAATGTTATATGACATCTGAAGAATAAACATAGGCATCCATTGGACCTGTAGTGCGTTCCATTAACAGTGTATTTCACCACAGAAGAACCGAACAACCATTCTACCACAAGAAAAAAGCCAACGTAAAATTTTCTTAAAAAGGTAATAAAGAGAAGCAATTATTCTTCAATATTCGAAACTTTGATGAACTTCTACTTCAAATATCAAAATATTAAAAATGCAATTACATCTTTAAACTAGTTAAACATTTCAAAGGAAAAAGAAAAAAGTTGTTCTTCCTTTACTTTTCGAAATATTGAATATTTCAAGATTTAAGAGATTAAATTAAATCGACAAATATAAAGTCTAAATAGAGTAGGGCATTTCAAAATAATTACTGTAACATAAAAATTCAAACTAATATTTCAATTGTAATAAAATAATATATTTTTCTATATAGCAACTTTTAAAGATTCTTACACTCACTGCAGTAAAACTAAATATATTGCAATGGCATTGTTCAACATAAATTTGTTGTATGATTGCATCGTAAATTATGCATTAAATCTCAAATCAATGTCAATTTACGAATTCATCTTTTGGATACAGAAATGAAATCAAAATCAACAAAATATAAAACAAAAGAAAAAAATCTTCCGAAAAACAATACCAGTAAAGAGTATTGAATCAATATGTCTGTTTTAATACTTAAAACTGAAACAACATCAGTAAAAAGGAAGACACAAACAGCAACAATAAGAAAAAACAATAACAACAGGACAGGACGTTTAAGGCAACATTATACCACTCTACTGCTCTATTATGAAGGCACAAATGAAATGAATTCGAGTGAATTGAACATCAGAGGATTTGCTCTAAAAGATAAATTGTTTTGAAAATCACACACATACAACGACTACAAACAATAGCTGCAACAACAAAAAAAATATATATATAAAGAAGAACATTGGACACTATTTTGTACCCTGTGCAATATTATCTCTACAAATGGGCTTTATTTCAATTCAATCCCAACCCAATTTTCACTGTAATGTAATGCCATCCCATATAATACTGATGGTTATTCCATGCACTTATGTTGCTGCTTATACATATAACACTGTTCCTCTATGCTTTACTGTCAATTACCTCAAAATTATAGTCGCTTAAGTTGTTATTTATTCGTGATTTAAAAGTTAAACGCGCGCGACTACACAATCACAAACCAACAAACTAAACGGAATAACAAAAAACAAAGTAATGCTGCCATGATTCTAAATTTAAACTGAATAATTTAAAAATTGCATTAATATAAAAGAAAATATTATAAAAAATATCATTAAGATTGAAATTGCTATTATTTCTGTCTTTAAGTATTTCATATGTATGTGTATGTATATGCCTGAATAGTCAAATACATATTTTAAAATTATATATTTATTAGAATTGTAGGGAGTATTTTAAAGTCCTTAAGAAACGGAGGATATGTCAACTAGAACACATACAATATTATTTTTAACCTTTTCCACTTCAAAAGTTCCACCTAGTGAATTTGTTTGCCTTCTGTGGCAGTGATGTTTATTGACTTTCAAAAAAGCGAAAAGAATCCGGGGGTTCTAAATTTAGGTCCAATCAAGAAATTGGTATACTTCAATAGGTTTAGTCCATAAATCCATTGGGCTAAGTGAAGTAGGATGGGCTGGACAGTTGAATATGTAGTGGGTATAATGGGGACACTGTCCACATGCTAGACAGTGTAGCCTGTTGCTCCATCCCGATCTCAGTTGTGCCAAAGCAAATCTTGTTTTGCGCGGCAGGTTCTTCTCAATTTCTGCTATAGGCGGTGGGCGACATCTAAGCACGACATTCATGCGGTAACCTGAAACCGCGGTATTGATGGCGTCTCTATGAATGTCATTCAATGCTGTTGTTTACGAATTCCGATCAAAAGGATAATGCACATACCTTCGTATGCTCTCCTCGTATACACGAAGGTCCTGCCTGCCAACTGTGTTTTTTTAAAGTTAAAATGACTCCTCCTCAACCCCAGCAACAACTCCACAAAATGTTTCTTTCAATAAATATTTGCGATAATGTGAGCTTGTAGGGTACCACACGACCTTAATATTCGCGACAACATAGACGTTTTTGTCGATAGTCAAGCGACACTTCTCTCACTAATACTACCACTTCCCTATTAGTTAGGCAATGCAAGAAGAATTTATCAAGGCTGGGTTGCCTGTCTGACATTACCCTTGTTTGGGTCCCTGCACTTGATCTGCTTTAGATATCTCCACCGCCGTTCCATTAGCAACCCCGTTAAGTTTTATCAAGAGTAGTATCTTCAGATTTTATCATCAAAAAGCTGAAAATAGAATGAATTATCTAGACACATGTGGAAAATGAGCATCTTCTGTTGAGATATCTGGATCTAAACTTAATGATATCCTAAGATTTTTCACTGCTACCGGCTGGATCTAAAACTTGACTGTTCGCTCGTAATGAAATACAACCGTTAACTAACCAAGAACTTTTCTTCTTTGACAAGCTTGTGTTAAAATCATCACTTTTTCAGGTCTTTTTCAGTACTTCCATGGATTAAATTCTGCTTCTTTTTCGCTTTTTTGGAAGTTATTTTTTTTTTTGCTGGGTACATTCATCTCTTATCCAGTACAAATTACTGATCAATAGTTTCATCGATTAATAGCTCAATCCTAATATTTCAATATTGTTTTAAACTCTGACTTTAAAAAAAAAAAGAATTTGTCCGTTAATTTCTGATCCAATCCCCCTATTATGATATGCAGTTTTTTCGATCTCTTACTACAAATCCTTTTCTCGTTTTTCACTAACTATGTCAAAGTTTTACTGATTTCTCTTCGTTTCAAATTGCCTTCTGAAAAGCTACAATGATGATTAAGTTAAGACTTGAGATGAGAAAGTGCCTGCATGAGAAACACTACTTTAAGATTATTTTCGTCTGATATACACATTATGATAGACACATGGACCATTTACTACTGTTCGACGTAGCAACTATCAAGCGTTGCTAATATCTAAATGTTCAAAATCCTTAATCCAATTTCAATTCAAAAATCCATTTAAATTCTAGCAGAATATCAAATTTTACCAAATAATCCAGGCCCTGAGCATAGAAGGTCCATGATCATTAGCTGTAGAGTGTAGTGGGAAAGAATCCTACTGTTTAAAAGATGTTGAGAGTTTTGAGTTTCAGTAATGCTCAAAGTATTATGTGTAGAATTTAGTTAATAAAACAAAAAATCTTCCGGTTTAAATTTTTTTTAAAATTTCATAAGAATTTGTTTAATTGGCCAAAAGTGGTGATGTATTCAAATAAAGTGGAGTTGTCCAGTTACGATTTTCATTTAAATTACAACTACAATCGAAACTTACAACATAAAAACAACATTGTTTTGGAATTGCAAAACTTAAACAAAAGATACAAGTAAACAAATACAATTTACACGAAACACTTGAAGTTAATAACAACAAACTGCAATAAATACAAGAATGTTCACGACAAGATTGTAGTAAATACTTTTATCTATAGAATGTATGTAGGGAAAAAAAGAGAGTAATTGTACTTAAACAGACATGAAAACATATGAACTTTGCATTTGTAACAATAAACATTACAAAAAAAACGACAACAACAACAAAATATATGTATAATAACAAAAACAAATTGTAGATGCATGAATTAAAAGTAAATGAAGGAGAATTACTACGAAATTGTTGTATGTAGTTCTCATCGTACTTTACTTATTTTTTTTTACAATTACAACAATAACATCGCGTTTGTATGCTGTTGTTTCGTGGTTGTAACTGATGTTAATTTCATTAAAAAGATATCAACAAAATGGATCCTTGAAGAGGTTCCTTGACACTAAGTTTTACAAAAGACAATACAACCACCATCACCACTACTATAACTCCATCACTCACTTACTCACACAACAAACGTTGTAATGTTTTTCGAAATAAATAAGAGGAAAAAAAACAAAGGAAAAACGAAAACAAAATTTAAACGAAAGACAAAATAACAAAAAGCGACCAAAAAAAAGAGTAGATATTTTTGGAGAATATAAAAATTGTTTACGTTGTAAAATGTTCAGGAATCTGAATAAACAAGGAAAAAAGGGGAAGGAACCAGAAGGAGCACAAAGTCAAATGAAAATGTTTATGGAAAAAACAGCAACAACAACAACACCAAACCTTAAAGGGAAATTGATAAAACACACACGAAATGCAAACCAAAGGAAAAACAAAACTGTTGGTTAAAACTGACGACAAGACGAATAAAAATGTAGAAAATAAAAATCCATATACAGCTGTAACGAATCTTATACTATGCTGATGTTTTTCCAAAGAAAAATTGAAAACATGTTTGTGAACACCTTGAAATGTAAAACTTCATTTTACAGGAATTATTAATAGGAGATTTAAATTTGCTTAATATTCATTTAAGAAGTGGATTTAACTCATAAATAAAAATTTTTAGAGAAAATTTTAATTTTGAAATCAATTCAAAAGAACCTCTTTTATGTCTATAATGATTTCTATTTATACAAATGTATCTTAAATGCGATCCATAATTCGATGACCAGTCCAACTAATGATTTGATTTTAACTGTCCAGACTTCTTTTGGAATTTTGAGGTCAAAATTTTATGCGATCAAGTCAAAGAAGAAAAGTTGGATTAATCTGCACGATGCAACTAATACCAACAACTTCAGGTTACAACAACAGCAAATGGAATATAACCATTTATTTGGTTATTGGTCAGTGGACAAACGCATAAACCAGAACAACTCAATCATGTTTGGAATTTCAAATAGGCATGAAATTAAACACATTCACTGCGTAAAATATCAGTAATCTTGTACACATGGGAATGATGGAGTTCAGTTCATTATGGTCTTAAGTCAATCTGTCAGATACAAATGACATTCTGTTCAAAGATCTTCCAAGTACCATGCATATTTTACGAAAAACACTATACG
This sequence comes from Lucilia cuprina, assembly GCF_022045245.1. Classification (NCBI taxonomy): domain Eukaryota; kingdom Metazoa; phylum Arthropoda; class Insecta; order Diptera; family Calliphoridae; genus Lucilia; species Lucilia cuprina. The sequence goes on along the minus strand of NC_060951.1, from coordinate 39,349,422 downwards.
ACCTCATAAGAATCATAAATTGAATAAAATTTTAAGGGCAATCGCATGACAGGCCTTTCAAATCACACGTGGAGTCGACAGTTGGACATAGAGGCAACAGAAGTCCACAAAATATGGAATGCATTTAAAAGAAAAGAACAGAGAATGTAATTTAATCGTTAAGGCCAGTTGTTGTTCCTTATAGCAGCAAAGATCAAAAATGTCCGAAAATTGGGTTTTCAGAATAGTTATTCTAAATAAGTTATCCAAACTGTCAACTGACAATGACAGATGGAAATCGGAGTGTTTATCTCTTAATTTTCAAGAATCATATTGATTTCTTAATTTTGGGAACACATTTTTCCTCACTATTGATGCGATTATTCAATTGATAAATGTATCGAAAATTTCTGCAATTTATAACTACTCCCCGATCAAAATGGCTACTGCATGTGGTCTTACGATTTTTTGTCTACAATTTTCTGTTTACATTAGTCATCTTCGAAAATCGAATCTTACGCTATTGAATAATGTTGTCGATACAGCAGAAGTTCTCTATGATTTTGAAAATCCAAGATGAATACGTAAAACTATCATATTTCTTTCATAGTTCATCTATCAAATGGACTCATTGAATACTATATACATAAATATATTAACATAGATATCTAGGTCGGATAAACGGCACGATGGATATATTCAGAATATCCTAGCAACAGAGATCTTCACAACACTGGAACGTTTTCAAAAACCACATAGTACAAGAATAACTTTCATCGATCACCAATATATACAAGCATTCTATATGACTTAATTGTTTTATCTACTTTACTATAGATTAATATTCTATACAAGAATGAGTCTTTTTTTTTTGGATGAAAAACTTTCATCAATCAATATTAATGACCCGCATTTATTGCCCCTACAAAATTGATTGCTTAAATCTTTATGATTATGCAAATGTTAGATCGTTAATTGATAACCCCATGAGCCTGGAAGGTCCAAATATTACTTACGTAAAAATCAGCGATCAATAGTAAAATACTCTTAAAATTCTTTTCCAATAATATCATACTCCCAATACCGTTGAGCAGTGTGCCACAACAAAATGTTGTTAATGTTCGACATTGGTCAAAAGAAATCTTTACTTTATACTGACTGCATCACTACCATCACCACTATATTTGTCAGTGCATCATGGAGTACATGCAGCAACTGAACTGAAAATAACAAGTACAAAAACAACAATAACTGCAAAAAAAAAATAATTAAACGCATTGCAAAACAACAATCATGATTTTTAAACAAAGATAAAAAATGTTGAGCATCGACTCAAGACCACGACGGTCATGATGACGATGAAGACTACAAATCGAGGAGACTGGGTTAGCCAGCCACAAGCGTATAATGTTAAAAAAACACAAAAATTATTGTTAAGAGAACAAAAATAAAAAATAACGATTTGGGAAAAACAGTTTTTAGTCTTAATAATTATTGAGAATTTAAACGATTTTCTTTACTTTTGCAGAAATATGTATGAATTTATAAAAAAAAATTGAATTTATAAATTAACCCATTAGGGAGATAGTACAGGAATGCATATTACAAATGATTTTAATGTTAAATATTTTGGCGAAAACTTTGGATTTTTTAGTTTATCTTATCAGGAATAGATGTGACTAGAAAAATGTCATTTGGGTAAAGTGGTCTTTGCAATTTTACAAACAGGAAATAATTTCTAGGAAAGGCAAAAACAAGAGTTACTTAATTCCAATGGATTTCGAATTGAACTGTTAACGACCGATTCAATTTTATGATATCGGTCGTTAATAGGAAATAATGACAATAATTACGAGGATTCATCATTTCGAACTTTTTCTTTTCGACAATAATATAAATTTCAAATCTCCATTTACATTTATTAATATTTAATATTTACTTATAACCGTTTTTTATTATTAATTGACAACATTATTCTGTGAGGCCAGTGCAATTTATTGTTCAACACTTTAATTTTTGTATGTTTTTGTCAATTTTAATAAAAAAGAAACTTTAATAAAGTTTCTTTTTAATATTATTTTGCATGTATTTGCAAACAGTAAATAAAAGAGTGTGAGTAGTGAATAAAAGCAAAAAATTAAAGAAAAAAAAAATAGTAGAAAATAAAGAAAATAATAATGATATATTGTATCGGACAACAGGCACTTTATAAATGAATAAACATACTTCCGCATAATCATCATAAGTACTTTTGACTACCACTATTACGAGGCTTGGTCGATGGGGTCATTTGAAACATATTCAAAAAGATGGCATTCATTATTTTAATTTATAATATAAACTTCATTAAAAGGATTAAAACGACAAAGAGTTATGCGCTTTTGGGTCAGAAATGTCTTTATAATTTCATTCAAATAGTTTATCACTAACGGCTCTTTATAGGATGAAGAAAAAATTCTCAAAGAAGATTTATGACATTTATTATTGGCTTTCGGATTTATGCTTTTGTTCTTTAAAAAAAGCAGTGCTTTTGAAGCAATGCTATTCTGATTTAGAACTTTGGAGTGTACCTACAATTTCCTAATTTCAAGACTTTCCGAAAGTTATGGAGAGTAAATTAAATATTTAAATATTTTGAATCTATTATATTATCTCGAGAAAGTCAGAGAACTAGCATCTCTATTGGAATATACTGTTTTAATATTTTCAAAGATCGTTACAAATGATGTTGTGGGATAATATGAAAGAGTTTTGCATTAATGCAAGAAACTTGCAATCTTCAATGAAAGCTCAACATCGGCCATTTGACTTTAAGTTATACTGACCCATTGTTCTTCAGGCTGAGATCTCAGTTGTGAATTAAAGCAGTGAATCTTGAAACATAATAGAATGGAACTAATATTGTTATTTTCAATTTCGCAAATCATAAGTCTATTAAAGCTCTGGATCCATGGACTATTCCTTATGCTGATATTCGTCTATGAGAAATATATTTATATACAATTAATCTTGGTACTGGTTCAATGTGTGGGAAATTATAAAAGTTGTTGCACCAATTGTACAGTTTATTGGGCAAGATCATTTAAAATTATTTACTCCCGAAGTACCTAGATCACAACAGTTAAAGAGTTCGTTTGTTATGTAGATTCATTCCATTATATATTAAGACTAACGGAGATAAGGACAGCCAGCAATGGAGAAGCTTCTTGACCCCAGAAAACCTTAAGAATGGGAAGCTCTTTTGAAAATAATTGTATTATTTTTCGAATAAAATAAATAGATTTAAACTTAATTTTTTGCTAAATAAGTATGCGAGTTTGTGTGTTCTAAAGCTTCCTTCACCAGGATATTAAACTAATATAATTAATAAGGAAAATAATCTTATTCATATACTTTAAACTAAATGTCATCACTTTTGCATATTCCTAATTAAATGGTTACTAACACAACATTTATCCCTAACTTTTTCTTAGAAATCCTGCTAAAGGCTTTATCTATATAAAGGAAACTTCTATTAAAACAAAAATTTCGTAAGAACTTTGTAAGAATAATTTGTTGCTAAATGAGTGTGCGAGTTTATGTATTCTTCACCAGGGTATTTAACTAATTTAATTAAGCGAAAAAAATAATCCTGTTCATACACTTTGAGAGAGCTATTAAAACTAAATGTCATCGTTTTTCCATATTCCATAATTTTCCATTAACACAGCATTTATCCCTATTTTTTTCTGCAGAATCCCGCTAAAAGCTTTATGTATTTAAAATAAACTTCTAACTACTATTTGATTGGAAACATGCAAATTAAATTTAAATTTTGCAAGTACTTTTAAAACTGCACTCTTATCTTTCACCATACATGTAACAACCAACCAAACACTTGCAAATTTTGCTGGCAACAGTAACAACAACTATCAACCATCAACTACAAAATAAGTGTATCACACACATACACTTTTTATACAAGTGACCCTTTTCAGTCGATTGCAATCATTGTTGTTAGTAGTAGTTGTTGCTGTTGTTTTTTTTTTGTTGCAACCGTTGTTGCTGGTATTGTATTGTAATTTGCATTGTTGTCATTATTTATCAAACAGGTAGTAAGTAGTAGAGTAAGTAGTGTGTGCGTGTTTCTTTCTTATTTTTTTTGTGTTGGTGTATATTAAAAATGTATGAATGGCTGAATGACAACACCATGAGGTTTATTGTTGTCGTTGGCTTTTTTTCTTTTGTTGTATAAAAATTAGCGAAACATGCACTTCGGACGGACATGATATATACAAATCTATAGGAGAAACAAACGCATTCTCTATATATGCCGATAAACCCTTTTATTTAAAACAAACATAAAATGAGAAAAAAATGATGATATCAATATTAATATCATATGGTATCATACATGTATCTTTTGTTTTCATTGTTGTTGTTATTCATAACCCACATATTTAGTAAATATGTGTCTATCTGTCCTTTTTAAATTCAGACTATAAGTTTCTTAATGTTTAATTTTACATTTATATTTGGAATATTTGAATAAAACTTTGAGCTAAAGTCTGGGGAATAAGTTCTATTATGCAAGATCAGTGATCAATCACTTGGGTTAACTAGAAGATCAAGTTACTCTATCGAGATCTTTATCTATCCTAATGTTTCAGATTGAATTTTTATACGACTTTTAAAATTTATTTAAATGGTCTCATATTTTATTCGATCAGTAATCTGATTTGGATGATCTTAAATATTACTGCTAAAGTTTAAATTGATGGGACTTATTACATTAATTTGGAGATGACGGATTGATCTATCTTTAAATGTCTTCGACAGAGGACTTACTACTTTAAGATGTTGATTATTAAATTGATTATTAAATTTGTTGCATAATTTGGACAGTTCATAGGAGATCTTTAGTTAAATCAATTTAGATTTCTCCGGCAGATGTTGTTACTAGTCTTACATTCATATATGTGCATACTGTTGAAAAACAAAGTGAAATACTGAAATCTTTCATCATTGTTGTTTAAAACTAAAATATCGTTGACTGTTTTCTTCTACAAAGTTCATTTTGAGGGCAATAGTTCGGTGTCATCATCATTGTCTTCGTCATTATTATTATGACTGTCTGCATTCTGTTTTAAAACCTCTGCGCTCTGCTCCGCCCTCACCCCTCTTTAAACGTATAGCGTTAGACAAAGAACTTTTCATATCCTTTTTTTGTGGATTTTTCACAATTTTTTCCAGTTGTACGTCGTTCTACAAAATCTCTTTTTCAATTTTGTTTGTTTTGTATTTGTATTAACGTGTCATCGTTAACATGTACTACTAACTTAAGGTATTGTTGCTGCTGTTACTGTCACTGATGTTGTTACTTTATGGTGTTGATGATTAAGTTTTCTTTGTTGCTGATAAAGATGGTGATGAAGATAATAATGATTGCTTACTTGCTGCTTGCCGCTGCATGTATGTTCGAGCTACTGTGATGTGTGTGAGTTTTTTGTATGTATGTAACGACAACATCGTTGGGAAATTACTATAACAAAGTTAACGACATTTAGCAAAATACCCTTTAAAATATACAACCGTTTATTTAGTCATACGTTCATTTATTCGACCAAAATTTTGCACCAGTCAGCCATTTGCTTATTTACACATTCATATACATATACAAATGTTTGTATTTAGTCAAAACGTATACACACTTAAGGTATGAATATTAGATTGGTATGAATATTAGAAAGCTGTGATACACGATCTTACAACGTTGACAGAAATACAGTGAATCAACTAAGTTTTTTGCCTAACTTTTTTTTAAGGGGAATTTTGAACTCCTCATTTATTTTATCCAAAGTCTATATATGAACTAGGAAGAACACTATATTTTGACCTCTAAGGAGAACTTAGGTAGATTGGAACCAATATAAAGTGCACTCTCGTGTGGTACAAGAAAAATGCTTTATTTAGATATTTACACACATAGGTGGTTATCATAATCTAAGGTCCACAAAAGGAATATTTTTCAACTAAAACGTACACTTATAAATATATATATAGAACCCAAATCAAGAATAACTATTCAGATCCAAATACGCCTGGTATACGGTGATGTCCCCATACTTAGAGTTGATAGAATGGTACTAAGTTTTAGCTTTATTAAATAAGAAACAATATTATACAATTGTAAATAAAACTCACATAGTACTCCCCAAATAGATGGGGTTTCCATGATGTAGTTTTTGTTTATCAATACAAAATAACCAAAAAACCCAGATTATTTTGTTTTAATATATAGTTTTTTAACTCACTAAACATTTTTTTAAGTCTAAATCCATTGATTTTGTAGTATATCATGTATCCAATTGAAAATTACAACAATCACATTTTATCAAAAATCTTTTTAATAAAATTTAAATTTAAGACATTTTTTAAAAGATACAATTTTTTATTGCATAATTTTATTAATTTATTAATTTTTCCAAAAAAAAAAAAAAAAATGCTTAGATAAAGTTTTTCTGAAAATTTTACATAGGCAAATTACTTAGTTGATTCACTGTATATTCAGAAAATGTCTAAAAATCATGTGAACTTATATGTTTTGTTTTGAATCGTTTTCAGAAAAAGCATTTCTTGAGTATCTTCTAAGAAGATCTAAAAGAATACTGCAACTGATCTAAAAGATAGAAAACTTTAAATTAGTTTTTCACTAAAATTGAAATTTTTATAAAAAAATTTAGTATTTTTTGCAAAGATTTGAATTTTTCCTAAAAGACTAAAAACTTAATTCATGTTTGCTAAAAAGCTAAAAATTGTAAAACCTAATGTTTACACTAAAAAGTCAATAAAATTTGATTTTTAACAAAAATCTAAATTTTCTATTAAAAAAACATAAAAACCCTTTTTTGACTAAAAATTGAATATTTCCACAAAAATCGCATTTTTTTCCTTAAAATCAAAATTTTACTTATTTATAACTTTTACAAAATTCGAGAAAAAAACAAGTAGGAAAGTATAGTCGGTCATGGCCGACCATATAATACCCTACACCATTAGTATATTTTTAAAATTTTTACTTTTTATAAAATTTTTATTTTTTATAAAGAAAGTTTTATGTTGAATATTACCAATAATTCCAAAATATTTAAGCAATTTATTGATAAAAAACTAAAATTTCTAAATGAGGCTTTATATAGGTCAAATATGGGCCGATCCTCGGTTAATTTGGGAAAAGGATATATTTCTAAATAACAGTAAGTTTTGTTGAGTTTCATTGCGATACAAATGGTTACAAGTCAATTTTAGACGTTTAAGTCATTTTTTGAAGGGGGTTTGTATGGGGGCTAGGGTCAAATATAGGCCGATCCTTACGAAAATCTGCAGCGTCATTTATACTTATATAAAACTTATTTGTGCCAATTTTTAAAGAGATAGCAGAATATTTGACTTAATTATGGCATAAAAAGTTCAAATCGGGAGGTACGGTTGTATGGGGGCTAGGTGAAATAATGGACCGATTTCAACCATTTTCAATAGGCTTCGTCCCTGTGCCAAAAAATGCTTGGTCCAAATTTCACCAAATTATCTTGAAAATTGCGGCCTGTACCTTGCGCACAAGGTTTACATGGACAGCCAGCCAGCCAGCCGGAAAGACGGACATCTCTTAATCGACTCAAAAATTAATTCTGAATCGATCGGTATACTTTAAGGTGGGTACTGGACCAATATTTTTGTATGTTACAAACATCAGCACAAACGTATAATAACCTCCCCACTATAGTGGTGTAGGGTATAAAAACTTGTTTTCCATAAAAAATTCAATATTTTTCTCTAAAAAATCCTAATTTTGACATGAAATCAAGATTTTTACAAAATTTATAATTTTTACAAAATATTTATTTTTCCACAAATAAAAGCAAGTTTTATTCAAAAATTAGAACAAAAATATTTTACAATATTTTTTTAATATTTCATTTAATAGTGGCCACAGGCGGTCATTAACATGTTATACATTTTGTTAAATTGCAATTTTTTTACACCAGTCTAATGAATGTCTACGTATGAGTGTGTGTGTGTAGTAAATTTGTAGAAATATGTTCACTAATCTGAGTATTTTATTGTTATTAAAAAGTATGAGTAAGTCGAGTGAGACAATAAATAACGGTGCCAGTATGTCTGGGTTTTTTTGTCCCCTCTTCTTGCACTTACTTACTTTACATTCTCCCTTTTTCTCTTGCTCTTTACAAACGAAATCCCAGCAATGTGTATTCAACAGCACATGTGCGTGTGATTTTGAATTATAAACCTGCAGTTCGGAAAAGTTAAACTGACATTTAGGGTTAATAATCTTTATAAATATGAATAGTTATACAAGGATTTAAATTGATCCTTAACACTTCACATTGATTACCACTACTTTCTAAATAACTGAAAAAACGTTATAAAGTGTCGCAACTCTTGATTACTTAGGGACACTTAAGTGGCGACTGACTAGCTGGTAGATTATTTGGTGATAAACTGTGTCAGTTTAATAAAAAATTATATAAATTCGATATTTTTAAAGTGATACTTGGTGCCATTTAAAAACTGCTGGGATTTATCTGTTTTCTTTCCTAAATCTGCATATAATGAATAAAATTGTTTGTGTGCATTTTGTCTGTGGTTTTTTGCATGTTTTTACTTAATAACCTTTTAAAAACAATAACAGAAACACTTTCTTTTCATACCATTGCCATAATCACAACCACCGCTACTTTTAATAAAAACAAGTCTTGAAATGAATATCCTTTTTTGCGCAATTTGTGTTTGTCATTTCTACTTCCTTCCATTCCTTGCTAATTTATCAGTGGGTTTTTAATAACTTTAATTTTATAGTTTTAAGATACATAATTGTGAGTTTTTTTGGAACTAATTTTCTTTGTTTTCTAATTTCCGTTGTTTTAAAATAATAATTGAATATTTATGGAATTTTTAAAAAAATTTTTTAAAGAGTCAGAGAAAGATTTGGGTAATGAATTTAAAACAAATCCTTTAATTTGATATTTTTCTTTGTTTACTTTCAGAAGTCTCAACACTCACAGAATTGGCAGCAAAATGTGTGGCCTCCTTTATACCCTTCGAATTAGTGGAACATGTTTATCCACCTGTACCGGAACAATTGCAATTACGTATTGCATTTTGGAGTTTTCCGGATAATGAAGAAGACATACGTTTATATTCATGTCTTGCAAATAGTTCATCAGATGAATTTAATCGTGGTGATCAATTATTCAAAACAGGAGCCGTTAAGGAACCCCTACAAATAGGTACATAATATTCTTGATTACATTACCGTATATTAACCCCATTTTTTATAAACACATAAGAATAGTGTGCTTATTTTTTTTTTAATTTAATTATTTTCAACTTAAACCTAATAAAAATTCATTGCAGGTTTTCATTTATCCGCTACGGTAGTGTGTCAAACACCAAGTCAGAATTTTAATGTGGCCGTTACATTTGATCGTCGACGCATATCGTCATGTAATTGTACATGCAATTCATCGGCATACTGGTGTTCACACGTTGTGGCCGTTTGTTTACATCGAATACATTGTGTAAGTTTTGTACACTTGCATTTGTGTCCATAAGTTTGTTTCCCCCGGCTTGCATGCCATTTAAGTTTAATTAATTATAATTAATGGTTTTTCTTTTTTCTCCCTTTTTTTCTATTATCTTAAAATAATTATTAATTTTTAGCCCTTAGAGGTATGTTTAAGGGCTCCTGTTTCCGAATCATTGACTCGTTTACAACGTGATCAATTGCAAAAGTTTGCTCAATATTTAATAAGCGAACTGCCGCAACAAATTCTGCCCACAGCTCAGCGTTTGTTGGATGAGCTGTTGAGTGAGCAGCCAACTGCTATAAATACAGTTTGCGGCGCTCCCGATCCCACAGCAGGTGCATCCATAAATGATCAAACTAATTGGTATTTGGATGAGAAAACATTGCATGAGAATATTAAGCGAATATTAATAAAATTTGTTATGCCGGCACCCATGGTTTACAGTGATGTAAATTACTTAACAAATTCCGCCCCACCGGCTGCCACAGAATGGAGTTCTCTGTTAAGACCGTTGCGTGGTCGAGAACCCGAGGGTATGTGGAATTTACTGTCCATAGTACGGGAAATGTATCGTCGTTGTGATCGTAATGCTGTTAGGCTTTTGGAGATCATAACCGAACAATGCATGGCTTGTGATCAGCTTTTGTTGTGGTGGTATCAGACCAAACTCTCTCTAATGATGGGTTCCCATGGTCATAGTGGTGGTAAACATTCTAGTACACACACCAATTCAAAGGCAATCGAACATGCCTGTTCCTCGCTTTTCGACGAAATTGTGGTACTTTGGCGTTTGGCTGCTTTAAATCCTGGTTTGGCTCCGGACGAACGTGACATGTTGCATGCCCAGTTTACCGCCTGGCATTTGAAAATTTTGGATCGTGTGGTTAAATGTCGCATAATGCCCTCCTCTTATAATAATAAACATCAGCAGAATATGCGTTCGGATGCTGAGATGTTTGTAGGTTTTAAGCCAGCCATTGAAGCCTGTTATTTAGATTGGGAAGAATATCCCATAGCGGGCATCACCCATACCCATGAAACGAATCCCATTTACTATTCGCCTTTCACTTGCTTTAAACATGCGGAAAACAAGTGTGAAACCACTAATGGCGGTCAGTTAAATGCTACACAGGCCTTAATGGCCAATAATAAACATTATAATTTCATCAGCACATCGTCAGATCAACATGGTGGCTTTAAACAGCGTTTGGAAAGACCCTTTCGTGAACGTTTCTATATATCATCTAGTAATAATTCCAGTAATTCTTCTAGTGACAGTGTGCATGCTCGTTTACATCAGGGTCTGGAAGTGCAGTCGGCTGCGGCTTCGGGAAATGTAGGTGTTGCAGGTTTACAAAATGTTGCTGGTAGTTTAGAACATAAATCGAATACTGCTGCCGGCAATGTTAGTAGTTCAATGGCTCTCGAAAATCGCCCCTCAACTTCAGCTCAGGCACAAGCTGCCTCCTCCTCGTCTGTGGTAACGGTACAAGATTTACCACGAGTACCTTTAGCAGGTCTGGTTAGTGTAGCAGCTGCTGGAGGAAGTGGTAATGATGGAAATCGCTCTAGTGCCAGCAGTGAAGGATTTTGTGAAAACGACGATTTTGGTGGCGATAGTAGTAGCAATAATTTATGCGCCTCTGACACAGATGGTCGCAGTATAAATCCTGCCAAGTTTGTTAATAATAAACCCACAATATCCACTTTATCGCAATCGGATTCTCAACAGTCGTTCGATGTCTCTTCACCGGATGGTTTGGAAGATACAACTGGTAAAATAGGCTTCTCTTTACCCACTACTCCAACAAACAAGGCAACGATAGTGGCTACTCTATCTTCACAATCATCTTCAGATTCAACCTCTTCTTCATCCTCGGCTTCATCGAATTCTTCATCCTCTTCTTTGTTAATAGCAGCGGGTTCGGAGACACCGGCCTTAGAAATGGTTAAATCTAACGATGCCAGACGTTTATCAAAAGATGAATCGTTTTCCTCTTCAAGTGATGAGTTTGTATCGCAAGATATCAATAACCGTCGTTCTAATGAGGATTTAACACCTGTGCCAAGTACATCAGCAGCAGCTAGAGCAGCTCTAATGAAGGCCAGTAGTAATAGCAACAAAACAACGGTCACAAATGAAACTCTTGCTGCTAGTAGCAGTAATATAGGTAGCGCCAATGGTGCCAATATTGGTAGTAAACCTGCTCCGCAGACAGCAGCCACACAATCTGCGGTTTACACTGGTCCCTCGACTTCAGCCCAAGCCAATGCAGCATCGACCTCAACGAATGCGGAAAAACCACATATTTTCTCTAATGTTCGACCCTCAGACGATGCTTGGGATATTTTACTGGCCCGAGCAGAGGGTCTACATGCTCATGGTCATGGTAGAGAAGCCTGTACCTTGGCAGTGCGCTTGGCCGAAGAAATGTTAGAAAATCCACCCAATTTAATGATGGAAATGCCACCTGCTCCCAAGAGAAAAGGCAAGAATAAGAATATCAATCCTATATCGCATCATTTGACGGTCTTGGCTTCAGCTACTCTAACAAAATGTGCTTTTCTTTGTACGGTTTTGTCGGAAAATTCAGAACACTATCATATAGGTTTTCGCATTTGTATATTTGCATTGGAAATGCCCCGACCTCCGGCTTCAACGAAACCGTTAGAAGTTAAATTAGCCAACCAGGAAGCGGATATTTTGGCGCTCCTCAAGAAAATACCCATAGATGAACCGGAACTAGAGGTTATTAGAGACAGAGCGGAAAGGTTGCGCAATGGCACATTCAAATCGCGGGGAGAAGCTTTGTTACCCATCAATTTGGCTTCGTACATATTTGATGCTTTGGTTATGCCTTCGGTATCAATGAAAGATCAACGAATTCGTTCAATGAGTATTTATAGACCAGTAACCGATGAGAATCTAGGTTTTGAAGCAGCCGTAGCAGCATTGGGTTTAAAGGCGAATGTTTCCGAGGCCGAGCATCCCTTACTGTGCGAGGGTACACGTCGACAACGCGGAGAATTGGCTTTGACTTTGTTATACTTTTACAAAGATGAGCCTCACAAGATTGCCAAGATTATGGAGAAATTATTGGATCGAGAAATACATACTCTGCTGAAGACTCCACTACTGCCGGCGTATTATTCAAACAATCCTCCGGTAAGAACACCAGCCAATTCCACTAATAGACAGGGAGAGGATTACAACAGTAGACATGGTAATGCACTGCATGGTACTGCTCACAATGCAGCTGGTAATATGGAAATGTTTCCACCCGATTATGCCTCTGTAGGAGGCAATAGTAGACCTACCAGTTCTACCAGTGCCGAATTGGAGGTTAATATGGCAGGCATGAACATTTCCTCGCCGGCCAACCCCGCACATTTGGCACAATCGCAAAATAATCAAGGTTTATCTACGAATGTGGCCATGGGATCACAACAGACCACCACTACTCGGGTTAAGGATTTAAGATATAAAGGAAAACGAGCCTATCCTTCCATACCTAATCAACCTTCGGAAGCCAGTGCCCACTTTATGTTTGAATTAGCCAAAACGGTGTTAGTTAAGGCGGGAGGAAATAGTTCCACTTCTTTATTTACTCAAGCTACTGCCAATCACAACCACCATGGGCCACATCGTGGCTTACACATGTGCGCTTTTCAATTGGGCCTTTACGCACTCGGTCTACATAATTGCGTCAGTCCCAATTGGTTGTCACGTACTTATTCTTCTCATGTTTCCTGGATTATTGGTCAAGCCATGGAAATCGGTGCACCGGCCATCAGTTTCTTAATAGATACCTGGGAAGGACATTTAACACCACCCGAAGCTGCCAATATGGCCGATAGAGCATCACGTGGCTGGGACAGTAACTATCCAGCTGCTGAGCTGGCTCTATCGGTGCTACCACATGCTGCCGCTTTAAATCCCAATGAGATACAAAGAGCTATTTTGCAGTGTAAAGAACAAAGTGACTATATGCTGGAAAGAGCCTGCATTACAGTGGAGAATGCCGCCAAGGGTGGTGGAGTCTATCCGGAAGTACTGTTTCAGGTGGCTCGCTACTGGTACGAATTGTACTCGCGCAACACACCCAATAGTAGTGAACACGAACATGATGATCATTTGGATCACTCGGCAGCGGTTAGTTTATCGGCTCTAATAGAATCACACCAACATCATGAAATGCAAATGCAACAGGCGGCTGCACAGCAACAGGCCGCTGCAAATCAACAAGCAATGGTGGGACCACCATTACAAGGACCCCCTGGAGGCCCCGGAGGACCACAACAGCCGGGCCAGGTAGTAGTGACAACAGCGCCGCCGGCATTTCAACAGCAAGTACCCACATTGGCTCCAGTTGGTTTATCGCCTTACAATCCTTATGGTTTTTGTCAAGGTATTTATCACCACAATCTACAGTATCCGACCAATCAAATACCCATGTATTTGCCACAAGGACCACCGCCCGGGCCACCTCCACCACAAGCATATCCTGGATATCCACCACCACCCCAACAAGCACCGGGAGGACCCAACAACCAAGCGCCCAATGGTGCCAACGCCCCTCCACAGGCTTACGTACATCCGGCTCAACAAGGCGGATCATTTCCCCAAATGCCACCTCAGGCTGCCTACCAGGCGGCCGCTATGCAATGTGGACCACCACCAACAGCATTTGTGCCGCCACCACCCCAGGGTCCTCCCGTCCCACCAACTGGACCACCACAAATGCCCCAGCCTCCCAGCATGCAAGCAGCCGCCGCGGCAGTTTATTATGGACAACAAGGACCACCACCGTCGGCACAACATCCGGCTGCCCAGCAAGCTGCCATGGCTGCTATGGCTCATCAACAAATGCGTGCCAATCAGCAGCAACAACAGCAAGTCTATCCATTTGTGCAAGTTCAACAGCAACAACCCCAACAGCAAGCTCAACATCAGCCACCACCACACAATATGGGTCATGCTGGTCAACATCATCAACAGTTACAGCCGCCAACACAGCAGCAGCAACAACAAGCGAATCGTCAAAGACATCCTCATCAATTTACGTGAGTTTCCTTTTTAAATTTTATCGATAAACAGAAATTAATTTTGTTCTTCTTATAGACCCGCTCAATTACGTTATTTGTTGGCCGCCTACAATGTTGGCATGTTAGCCATGGAAACTTTGGCACGTCGTGTTCACGATGATCGTCCGCAGGCAAAATATGCCCGAAATCCCCCTTACGGCGAAGATGTTAAATGGCTTCTAAGAATTTCGAAGAAATTGGGTTCACAATATCTTCACCAATTCTGTGTTTGTGCTGTAAACTCAATAGTTAGTCCTTTCGTGTTGCACGATGTGGCGATTGAATCAGCTCACTATTTGGGCAGGAATAATCATCAGTTGGTCATGCAACATTTAAGATCGGCTCTAACGCCGCTAGTTCAAAAATGTCAACAAATGTATGTTGTGACTTGGGATTTTTTTGCAATATGCAAATAATGAAAACTTATATATTCTTTGTTCTTGCAGGTATATTCAATGTATTCATCAGAAATTATATCATTTAACACCAGCTGATTACGAGGACTTTGCTAGTATTATTGTAGCGGCTCGTGCGGCATTTCAAATAACACCCGAGGGAAGTGCTCAGTTTAAAGATTGGTTGCAGTCCATTAAAAGGTAAGAGGAGGATATTTTTAGAAGTGAAGTCGTTAAATTACTAACGGAATAACGGACTGATTTTAAATTCGGGCCGCATATTAGGCTTATTTCAGGGGGAAATATGGGTAACATCGGCAACTTAATAAAAAAAGTTTTTAAATTTTCCAATTTCTTTTCAACTGTTATGAAGGATTTATCTAAACTTGTAATTTCTAAATTTTTTTATAAAATTTATTCAAAAAAATTTCAGATCAAAATCTTGCAAAAAAGAGTTATGGACACAAATAAATGCCGCCCTACAAAGCAATGCTAAATGACAAAGACTTGATTCACATAGTATGACCACAGTAGCAGCATCAGTAGTCGGCACAGCTGCTGCAGCAACCACAACAACATCCGCAACAGCAGTAGTAGCAAGTTCTTCTTCAACATCATCATCAGCAACAGCAGTAGGATCTGTATTAGCAGTTAATGCCGTCGCAGCAGTACCAAATGCAGCAGCAGCAACAAGTACAAGCAATAATGTAGCTGGGCCAACGACAACATCATCATCCGCAACAGTAACATTAACTAATCCTGCCACCACTAACAACAATAGCAACAATGTAAACAACGCAAGCAATCCGTCAAATATTCTCTTCGAAGGGCCATCGTGTAGTAAAAATACGGCAACGGAGGCAACACAACGTAATTTAACGTCACCACTTTCAACCACTTCGGTTTCATCAGCCATTTCAGCCACTCCGACTACAACATCGGCAGCCTCCTCACTGACATCATCCACAGGTTCGTTTTCATACGGCTATGGAAGTCAGCAACATATGGACGCAGCAGGAGCAGCAACTTCGTCTGCATCTTCATCTTCGGCAGCAACTTTGCAAGCTCCCAACGCCAGTAGTACTAATGGCGGAAATAAAAATGAAACAAATTCTGCAGCATCGGCAGTTTTGGCAACAGCTGCCACCTCTAACATGTTGTCGGATGCATATCATCATCAGCAAATGCAATTACAATTGCAGCAACAATTCGAACAACATTATCAAATACAAAACTATTATCATCAGGCTCAACAGCAGCAACAAATACAACAATATCAAGATTTCTATGACCAACAATTGTATTTACAACAGCAGCAGCATCAACAAACACAGCAGCAACAAAATCAATTGCTATATTCAAATGAACAATTACAACAGCGCCATCTATATAATGTGGCCGCTGTTGCAGCTGCAGCTGCTGCCTCAGTACGACCACAACCGCCGCCTCCCCCACCACCAATGCCCACAGGAGCTACAGCAGCTCCGTTACCAACACAACAAGCGTTGGTCTTAATGCCGGGCAGTGCAACAAATGTCTCAAATGCAGCTGGTACTGCAACAACCACAAGCGCCAATAATAATAACAGCAACAATAACAATACAACAACATTTACAACACAACCGCTAAATTTTGTTAATGCCCCTAATGGCGGCTCAATAGCAATGGATTTTCCAAATTATCATCACCACCATCATCATCATCCACATCCTTCTCATCATCATCAACATCATACACCACAAATGCATACAAGCGTTACAACAAATAATACAAATATTGCTGCTGGTACAGCTTCTTCATCATCGACATCATCCACATCAGGGTCGTCTTCATCACCATCCTCAGCATCATCGGTATCAATAAATCTTCAACAACCATCGTTTGTTACTACTCCCCCCACAGTTGCTGTTGTTCATCCTTCTGCATTACAAAATGTGAATCAACATCATCATCAGCACCATCATCAACATCAATTGCAGCAGCCGCAACAACAGCAGCAGCAACATCATCATCAACAGCCGCCGCCGCATCAGCACCACCATCATCATCATCACCATCCACAACAACAGCAACATCAATATCATCATTTGTCTCAACTCAGCCATTATCATCAGCAACTTTAACAACGTTTTTATTACATGCTCTTTGAATTGTAAGAATTATTTTAATTATACTAAATTTCTCCTAATTTCCCTTCTCTGGTTTATTTCCCTAATTGTCGTCATTTATGTGCTTTGTAAACATAGTTTTTTCTAAATTTTTCATTTAAAATTTTCATTAATTTCAATCATGTTCTTTTGTGAAATTTAGAAATAATAGATAATTTTGTTTAAACGATTTCATTAGGTTTCTTTAAATCTTAAAATATTTTAAAAATACAAATTTAGTTGTGAAGTTTTAGCGAAATTATATTTCATTTTATTAGTTTTCAAATATAAAATTGAAAAAAATATTTATTAGAAATAATTATAATTGAACAAAATATAATATTTTAAGTTTTTCATATTTAAATTTTGATTGTTCTTTTATAATTATCAAGATTATTTTGCTGTACTAGGAATAACTTTGAAAAAAAGTGAACATTTTGAAATTATTTCATTTCATTGTTTATATTTTGAATAATTTTTATTAAAATGTTACATCTTCTATATTGGCCTCAAAACCATTTTTATTATACATCTATTGAAGATTAAAGAATCTGAGAAAAGTCGGTTTGGAATTTCTTGTTGAATATTGTTATACAATTCCTTTCAATAAGATTACGAGGTCATTTTCGTAAATTTTCTATTGTTCTTTTTGACATATTCTTAAAGTAATTGTTTTATCAGCTTATTTTTAATTAAATAAACCATAATAATGAAGATTGAATTCAATTAATTAAAAAAGAAAATTTCTTTATCGAAAAAAGTTATAATTTATAGCCTTGAATATATTCTTTACTTTAGTGACGGCTATAGCCTTGTTAATAGCGTAGGTTGACTTGGCAAAATATTGCTTGCTGTCTTGCATATAGTCGGGACTATTGAATGGTTATAGTCTTGACTATAGTTTCGACTATAATGTCCACAATCTCGGCTACTCTTTTGGCTGTAGCCTCGGCTATAATAGAAACTATATTCGATACAACTGTCAACAAGACTATGGTCTTGACTATAATTTCGATAAAACCAGGACTATAGTCTTGATAATTATGGTGTCGACTTGACTATAAACTCGACAATAGTCTTGTCTACTGACTAGGCTATATTCTCAACTATAGTCTTGACTAAAGACTTGACTACAATCTTCAATATAGACTTGACTTGAGTCTTGAGTCTTAGCTATAGACTTGACTAGAGCCTTAGCTATAGACTTGACTATTGTCTTGTCTATAGATTAGACTGTGGCCTTGACTGTAGTCTTGACTATAGATTTTACTACAGTCTTGACTATAGAATTGACTGCAGTCTTGACTATAGACTTGATTATAGTCTTGACTATTGATTTTACTACAGTCCTCACTATAGAATTGACTGTAGTCTTGACTATAGACTTGACTATAGTCTTGACTATAGACTTGACTGTAGACTTGACTATAGCCTTGACTGTAGTCTTGACTATAGATTGTACTACAGTCCTGACTATAGGATTGACTGCAGGCTTGACTATAGACTTGACTATAGTCTTGACTGTTGATTTTACTACAGTCCTCACTATAGAATTGATTGTAGTCTTGACAATAGACTTGACTATAGTCTTGACTATAGACTTGACTATAGACTTGACTATAGACTTGACTATAGACTTGACTATAGACTTCACTATTGTCTTGACTGTAGTCTTGACTATAGACTTGACTGTAGTCCTGACAATTGACTTTAGTCTTGACTATAGACTTAACTATAACCTTGACTATAGTATTGACTTAGTCTTGACTATAGACATGACTATAGTATTGACGAAACTAAAGACTTCATTATAGACATGACTATAATCTTGACTATAGACTTGACTATAGTCTTGACTATAGACTTGACTATAGTCTTGACTATAGACTTGACTATAGTCTTGACTATAGACTTGACTATAGACTTGACTATAGTCTTGACTATAGACTTGACTATAGTCTTGACTACAGATTGCACTGCACGGTTTCGACCACAGTCCCTTTTATACTGTAGACTTTTCACTAAAGTCTGGACTACAGTGTCTTTTATAATCTTGGCTACCATCTAGACTACAGTCTAAACAATTGTGTAGACTATAGTCTCAACGATTATTCAAGAACTATAAGTTTAAATTATGGTTATTGTCTTTATGCAACAATATATTAACTTAATATGGTTGCAAAAAAGAACATTGATCAAACATTAAGTAACTATGATTATTTTAAAAATTAATTATATGTTTATTAAAAAAAAAAAAAAAAAAAACAATAAACTGTAACATAATATTTAATATTAAAAAGATCTTAAATAAAAATAAAATGACTTTTATTACTGAATATAAATTATAATTAACACCACCGTTTAATATATATATTTAAATATTTTATTTTTCGTTTTAAAAATTTATAATTTAGACAAAACAACAATTAAATAAAACAAAATCCAAACACAGACTGACAATTTTATGTTTTTCTATTTATTTACTTTAAATAATTAATTAAATAATAAATTTGCTATAAAAATATATAAAATAATATTGAAAACTAGTTTTCTTTTTAAACAACCATAAGCTAAAACTAGTTTTTAAATATTAAATTATATAATTTATATTCATTAAGAACAAATTTTAATCTAAGAAGACATATTTAAAAAAAATATAAAAATTTTGAAAAAAGAAGTTTTTATTTTGTTAATTTAAACTAAATTTTTTTTAGTTTTTATATTCAAAACGTGTTTTTTTTTTTTAATTTCAGAATGTGTTCATCATTTTTAAAATATTTTATTAATAAATTTAACATATTTTGTTTATTTTTTTTTACCTAAATGAATTCATATATTTTTATTTACATGTTTACATATACATTTATTTTTATTGATAAATAATTAAAAATATTTTATTTTTAAACCTACATATACATACATACATACATACATATATTTTTTATATAAACGATTTTTATTTAATTAAGTTTATTTCATTTAACAGCTTATGTTTAAGCTTAAACTTTTATATTATTTGCTATACAAAAACAAAACCCAATTTAATCTATTTTATTGTAATTTCTTTTATTATATTTAAATTTTTTTATTTGCAGTTTTGAATAAATATGATTTTTTGGATTTATTTCAAAACTCACTTCAAACAAAATACTTTTAATGGGCATTTTTTATTTTCAACAACTATATAAAACTAATAAATCTCTTCAAATTGAAGAATGTGTAAAAAAAAATATTGAAAATTTTAATTAATAAAAAAGAAATATAAAACTGAAAATTGAAAAAATAAATCTCTTGTAAATTAAAAAAACAAAATATATCAAACCAAAACCCCCTTTTTAACAGCACTTAAACAGTAATATTAATAAAATAAAGAAAAAACTAATTGCTTTATACAAATACTGCCAAATTTAGGTTTTTGTATATGATTTCCTTTTGCAATATTTTCTCTACAAAAATACAAGCAATAAATCTTGAAAGAAAAAAATCTTTTAATTTTCCTAAATTTTTTAAAATCCCTGTTTCTTTTGCAATTAGTTTAGAAGATTTTTGACACAAACTAGAAAATAACAAATTGTTTTAATTTGTTTTTATCGAACAGAAACTGTACACTCTCTATGGGAAATATTCCCATCAATCAATTTGATTTGCTTCTCACTCTCTCTTAGTCTCTTAAAACATTTCCTTTAACCTCCAAATATAAATTTGCAAAAATCATCTCAGTTTTTTCAATTTTTTGTTTATTGTATAAAACTGTATATAAAAAAACGAAATCTTCAATAAAATATTGCGTCTAGTTATTCAAAATCTTGAGATTTTGAAACAATTTGAAAAAAATATTAAAATTTATAAAATAAAACCAACACGTAGTAATTCAAATCAAACGCACATCATTTTCATTACCGACAACATTTTTTTCAAGGGAAATCAATATATCAATAATTTGGGACAAAATTTTCCAAAGAATATCAATTTGGAACAAAATTTTTCTAAAAAAATCAATCTCTTAACAACTAGGAACAAAATTTTTCTAAAAAAAATCAATGTCCCAACAGTTCCAACTTTGGGACTGTCATTTAATATAAAAAATCTGTGTCCTAAACTATCGTTTTATAGAGAAAATCTGTGTCCCAAACATTAGATCTTTTTCTATACAAAAATATGTGTTCCAATCTTTTGAGAAAATCATTTTCTGTAGGAAATTTGTGTCTCAAACTTTAGGACTGTCATTTTCTAAACTTTGTGTCCCAAACTTTGGTACAATCATTTTCTATACAAAAACCTGTGTCCGAAAATTTCGGACAGTCATTTTCTATAGAAAACCTGTATCCCAAGCTTTGGTACAGTATTTTTCTTTAGAAAACCTATGTCCGAAAGTTTGGGACAGCCATTTTCTAAAGAAAATCTGTGTCCCAAACTTTGGTATAATCATTTTCTATACAAAAACCTGTGTCCGAAACTTTCGGACAGTCATTTTCTATAGAAAACCTGTATCCCAAGCTTTGGTACAGTCTTTTTCTTTAGAAAATCTGTGTCCCCAACTTTGGGACAGTCATTTTCTAAAGAAAATCTGTGTCCCCAACTTTGGGACAGTCATTTTCAAAAGAAAATCTGTTTCCCAAACTTTGAGAAAGTTATTTCTGAAGAAAATTTTTGTCCCAAACCTTGGGGCTATCGTTTTCTACAGAAAATCTGTGTCCCAAACTTTAGGACTATCATTTTCTATTGAAAATTTGTGTACCAATCTTTGGTACAGTCATTTTCTATAGAAAACATATGTCCAAAACATTGGGACAGTAATTATCTAAAGAAAATCTGTGTCCCACACTTTGGGAAAGTAATTTTCTAAAGAAAATTTGTTTCCCAAGTTTTAGGACAGTTTTTTTTTTCTTAAGAAAAACTGTTTCCCAAACTTTGGGAAAGTCATTTTCTAAAGAAAATGTTTGTTTCAAACTTTGAGGCTATCTGTGTCCCAAACTTTAGGACAGTCATTTTGTGTCCCAAACTTTGATACTGTCATTTTCTCTAGAAAACGTGTTGCTTTGGCACAATTATTTTCTATAGAAAATCTGTGTCCAAAACTTAGGAACAGAAATTTTATATAAAAAAAATTTTGTACAAAACTATAGGACAAAAATATTCTATAGAAAAATTGTGCCCCAAACTTTAGTGACATTTATTTTCTAGAAAATCTGTGTCTAAAACTTAGGAACAGAAATTTTATATAAAAAATTTGTGCCAAAACTTTAGGACAAAAATATTCTATAGAAAAATTGTGTCCAAAAGTTTGGTACAAAACAATTTCTTTAAAAAAAAAAACATTGTCCTAAACATTGCGACTATAATTTTCTTTAGAAAGTATTTGTAACAAACTCAATAATTGCAACAGTAATATTCTGTAGAAAATCTGTTTCCTAACATTTGGGACAGTTATTTGATAAAGAAAATATGTGTTCCAATATTTGGGACAGTAATTTTTTGTTGTTCCAATAACTGACACAGCATTTTCTATAGAAAATCTATTGTCCAATTCACAATCGGTGTTGTACTGTTGTATCGTAGTATGTTGTTCCTTTTTTATTATTACTTTGTTTTTGTTTCAAACAATTTTATTTGAAAAAAATTAACGACATACTACGCTACAACGATATGACATCGATTGTGAATTGGACATGTATTTTAAAGTCGACTCCTGTAAAAGATTGCTTTACAGCTTGAACTATTTTTATAATTTTAAACGTATTCTTTTTAATTAAAAAGCCCTAAGGTATGCTAAAGATTTTGAGTTTTCTGCTCACAGGCCGTTAAAATCCTCATTTTCATTTGATAAATTACAAAAAAAATATATTTCAAAAACAAAAAAATTCAAATAAAATAAACTTTTAAAAAACATAAATATAATAAAAATATATAGAGTATAAATAAAAACAAAGATATAAACTACAAACATATTAATATAAAAAAATAAAAAAATATTTATATATAAAAGAAAGAAAATTAAAAATAAATTAACATTTAAGCAAAGATTTTAAAACAAGAGAAAAAGTGTTCTTTAAAAACAAAAAACAAAGCGAAAATCTAATTTTAAATAAAATAAATAATATATAACTAAAACTACACACTTAAATACATAAATATCAAAGAACAAAAGTATTGTAAATTATTATAAAAAAAGAAGAATTGCAAATAGTAGCTGTTAAAAACATTTTACATTTTCAATATGAAAAAGACAAAATACTTAAACGAACATAAAATTTTAAACCAAAATCTAAGAGAAGAAAAAACCAAACTTGTAAAATTTTCCAGCACTTTAAAATATTTAAAATAAAACCAAAAAATATTTAAAATAAAAATATAAATAATAAAAAAAAAATTACCCAAAAAAAGTAATATAAAATATAAAAAACAACAACAACAAGTATTAGTAGTTTATTGTATTGTTTAATGCTGTTTTTTAAAGTTTTTATTCGTCTAAATATAACAAAAAAAAAAAAAAAAATAATTATTTATAAATAAATAATTAAAAAAAAAAATAAATTATAAATATTTCGCTTCTATTTACATTTAAAATATTTAACAAAAGCAGCAATATACATATATTTATATACACATTAGTTTATAAAATTTAATTATATATATAATATACATAAATATATTAAATACTTATACATATATATTTAGTATATACAATATTACCACATTAATATTTAAAAAAATAAAATAAAAACAAATCATTTAATTATTAAGCAAATTATGCAAAACACAATTTGAAATTTTAAAATACACAAACTCCTTTTACTCCCTCTAAAACACTTAATGAAAATTAAAAAAAAGTATATTAAATAATTGAGTTTTTCATAACCTACTCCTTTTCCTTTAAATCCCTTACCTATTAAATCCTTCTGAATCATGATTAAGAACAATCACTACGATATCTAAATGTTTTATAGTCCAAAGATAAAAAAGCTTGAAGTATTTCAACCGATTTAAGAAAACTTAATCACTTTTCTATAGAAATCAATCAAGCAACTGTTGGGTGAGAAATTTTCTATAGAAAATATGTTTTCCAATAGTTCGGACATACTTCTCTTTATAGAATAATTGCCCCGATTATAGGAATATATATATATTTTTTTTAGAAAATAACTGTCCCAATAGATGGAACAGAGTTTTTTATAGAAAATTATTGTCCTAATAGTTAGGACACAGACTTTCCATAGAAAATTATTGTCTCAATTGTTGGGACACAAATTTTCTATAGAAAATGACTGTTTCAATTGTTGAGACACAAATTTTCTATAGAAATGACTGTCCCAATTGTTGAGACACAAATTTTCTATAGAAATGACTGTCCCAATTTTTGCGATACAAATTTTCTATAAAAAATGACCGTCCCAATTGTTGGGACACAAATATTCTATAAAAAAATAACCGTCCCAATTTGAACATCCCAATTGTTGGCTCACAAATTTTCTATAGAATATGGCCGTCCCAATTGTTGGGACACAAATTTTCTATAGAAAATGATTGTCACAATTGTTGGAACACAAATTTTCTATAGAAAATGTCTGTCCCAATTGTTGGGTCTCATATCTTCTATAGAAAATGACTGTCCCAATTGTTAGTTGGGACTCATATCTTCTATAGAAAATGATTGTCCCAATTGTTAGAGCAAACATTTTTTATAGAAAATGACTGTCCCAATTGTTGGGACACAAATTTTCTATAAAAATATGAAATTTTCTATAGCAAATAACTCTCCCAAATGCTTAGATTATACAATGACTGTCCCAATTGCTGGGACACAAATTTTCTATAAAAAATTACTGTCCCAATTGTTGGGGCACAAATTTTCTGTAGAAAATGAGTGTCCCATTTGTTGGAACACAAATTTTTTGTAGAAAATGAATACCCCAAGTGTTGGGACAGAGATTTTCTATAGCTAAAAACTCTCCCAATGGTTGGGACGCAAATTTTCTATAGAAATTAATTGTCCAAATAGTTCGAACTGATTTTTTAATGAAAGTTTTGTGTTAACAGTTGTGACATTAAACTTATGTCCAAATCTTTGGAGTATGATTTTCATTGTAAAAATTGTTGTCCTAAATCTTTGAAATTATTGTTCCAAATGTTGAAACTCTGATTTTCTTTAGAAAATATTCAAGCTAATGGTTGCCACTTTTATTTTCTTTGGAAAAATTTGTTCCCAACTGTTGGGACTTTGACTATTCTTTAGAAAATCTGTCACAATTTTTTCGCCATTTTTTAACTTTAGAAAATTGTTGTCCCAAATGTTGGAATATTCACTTTCTTTAGAAATATGTATTTTGATATTCCTCGTAGTGTTATTGACATTATATACAAACACACATACATATACATACATATATAAATTAACTACAAAATAATGGTTTTTCTTTAACGATTTTATTAAGAATATAATATATAAAATATAAAAAGCAAATAAATACATAAATTAACAGATTAAGAAAAATAGTTTTTAAACAAATTATACATACATACATAAAATACGTATATTATATACAGACATATTAATTATACACAGGAAAAAAATTATAAAAAAATAAAAACAAAAATACTATAAATATACATACATACATATATTAATGAAAAATATTAATTTAAATATTGAATAAAATATAAAATTACATAAAATAAAACTATTTAAATAAATATATATTTCAAGTGAATAAAAAAAGTAAAAAAAAAAATATAACAAACTTTAAAAAAAGAAAACCTAAATAAAAAAAATAAAAACAACTTCAAAAAAAAAAACAAGTGTTTCACTGATGATAGAGAGGGTAATATTTGAAATGAAATTATCGATTCAATGATATCCCGTAAACTTGAGCAGTAAAATTTATACAGGATATGACTGAGATAAGATTGAAATAGTATTTAAAGGTAAGTGTATAACAGTTATTTTTGTAATGGAAAATTTGCTGTATGGAAATTTCCTGAAATATCCAGAAATCAACCCTTAATAAACTCAAATAAGAGTTACTTTTATAGACATTTTGTAAAATACACCTAACTTGGTATAAGATGCCACTTTTATCTTACAAATACAAACAAATTTTGGGAATGCGTAGCACACAAGTATGCGTACACATATGTATATACAGCAGTGATTCTCTAACATTGAAATACCTTTCTGATATCTTAACAGATTGTAGAAAAATAATATTGATTTTCTATAAAAAAGTGCTTGTTCGTACAGCAACGTTTGTGTTTAGAAATGGATTTAGTCCAACAGTAATTTTTCATAGAAAATCTGGTTCCCAACAATTGGGTCGAATATTTTCTTTGGAAAATTTGTGTCACAACAATTGGAACGGATATTTTCTATAGAAAATTTGTATCCCAATAATTGGAACGGACATTTGTGTCCCTAGAATTGAAACGAACATTTTTTTATATAAAATTTGTGTCCCAACATTTGGAATAGTTATTAGCTATAAAAAAATTGTATCTTAACATTTAGGACAGTTATTTTATATAGAAAATTTATGTCCCAACACTTCGGACAGTTGTTTTCTATAGAAAATTTGTGTCCCATCATTTCGGACAGTTGTTTTCCACAGAAAATTTGTGTACCAACATTTAAAACAGTTATTTGCTATAGAACAATTGTATCTCAACATTTGGGACAATTATTTTCTATAGAAAATTTGTATCTAAACAAAAGGGGCAAACATTTTCTATAGAAAGCGTTTCAACAAATGGGACAGTAATATTCTATAAAAAATGTATGTCCCAACAATTGGGACTATTATTTTCTATAGAAATTTATGTCCCAACATTTGAGACAATTATTTTTTATAGAAAATTTATGTCCCAACAAAAGAGACATCCATTTATATAGAAAATTGGTGTCCCAACATTTGGAAGAGTTACTTTCTATAGAAAATTTGTGTCACAATTATTGGGACAGTTGTTTTTTTTATAGAAAATTTGCGTCTTAACAAAGGGTGCAACCGTTCTCTATTGAAAATTTGTGTCCCAACATTTGGGACAATTATTTTCTATAGAAAATTTATGTCTCAACATTTGGGACACACATTTTTCATAGAAAATTTTTGTCCTGACAAAAGAGATATCAATTTTCTATAGAAAATTTGTATCCCAACATTTGGGACAATTATTTTCTATACAAAATTTGTGTGTCAATTATTGGAACAGTTATTTTCTATAAAAAAAATTGTGTCCCAACATTTGAACTGTTATTTTCTATAAAAAAATTTTGTACAAACAGTTGGGGCAGTTATTTTTTTTAAATTTCTTTAAAAAACTGAAGCATAATAATAAAAAAAAGTTTTCCATAGAAAATCTATTTCTAAATTCCATTAAAAATTCTTGTCCCAATGATTGTCAAAAAAATATGTACTAGATAGACACAAATTTTCTATAAAAGTAATATTTAAATTAAAAAGCACCAATCTAAACGATCACGTTTTTCTTATCGTACCTAGGACTTTAATCTATACATATTTAAATTTAGTCCATCACCTCATTCGAAAGAAGTCAACAAAAATTATCTTATATCTTTAACAAAAGAAACAACTCATACAAAAACGAGTGCAATAGCAAAAAAGAAAAAGTGCGGAAATTTTTAATCAAATACTTAAACAAAAGACGCACTAAAATAGTCGATTATACATATAAAAACATCTTATCTCAACAACTTGAAAATACTATATTGCATTTAATACTACAACAGATTAGGAACCTCTGTATTCTAGACGAACCGAGATACACTCTATATAGTAAAAGGTCTAAGATTATTTCAATTGAAATATCAAAACAAAAAGCCTTAACATGTACTTGTATAGAACTTAACAGCTGTTTGTTAGGGAGACCTCTTGGGTAAAATTTTTCAAAAAGTATGATGACCGCGCATATTCATACAGTAAAAAAAACCCAAAACAAATAGATTTGTACAAATCTACAACCCAACAATGACTGAGTGACTATTTGGTTGTATCAGTCCGTCCGTCAGTCGTACAGTTTAGTTGTCGATGATTTCAGCGCGTAGTCGTCACAATCAGTTGTAGCAATTGAGAGTAAAGAAAGCATATACGAGGGCTCTGAGACAGCTAGTAAAATCTATACACACACGCAAACGGTATGAGTATGAATGAAGAAAAAAAAAAACAACACATAAACGCTGGCAATAGTTGTATTGGACTGGGTGGAGAGGTTCGGAAGGAAATCTATTTGATTTGATTTCGTTTTATTTTGTTGCTGTTGCTACTGTTGTTGCTGTTAATATTGCTATTGCTGCTGATGTTATTGTTTTTCTTAGTGGTTGTATATGAGTGTATTATAAAAACATACAACACGTTCGTTAAATTTGTCATTCGTCTGACAATTTTCAAACGTTCAAATAGAAAACGGTCAAATACAATAAAGAACAAGCTTTTCAGTCGTTGTTTTTCTAAATTGTGTTAAACAACTACGAGATTTGTTCTTATTAATTTTTGGTTTTTTTTATAAATAAACAAATTTAAACATTTTTAAAGTTTTGTTTTTTTGTGGACAAAGTGTTAAATATTTTTTACTAAAAAACAAAATGCCTTTTGCTCGGGAACAACTTGAATCTGTCATAAATGAGAAATTATGCAAATCCGAAACTATTAAATTGAGAAATAAACACATTGGGTGAGTTTATTTTTATTATTTTTTAATTTTAATTAAAATGTGAAGTGTTATTGGAAAATAGTTATAAACAAATGGGACAGATATTTCCTATAGAAAGTATGTGTCACAACAATTGGAACGGATATTTTCTATAGAAAAACTGTACCTCAACAATTTGGATATTATTTCCTATAGGAAATTTGTGTCCAAACAGTAAATTTTTATAGAAAATGTATGTCCCAAAATTTGGGACAGTTATTTTCTACAGAAAATTTTTGTTCTAAAATATAGGACATGTTTTTGCTACAGAAAATCTGTATCTCAAGAATATAGGACAACAATTAAAACAATAATTTGCTCTAGAAAATTATTGTTTACAATTTTAAATACTAAACTTTTTTAAAAGTACCATCTATATTTTGGTCATTTCGTTGTTTTTGTTTGTCTCATAATCAATAGCTGAAGGATTTTTGTATCCTTGAAGGTTATTTCTCAAAAACACATTTTCCTTTCTTTGTCAAGGTCATGTAGTATCTTGTTGCCAACTAGAGAATTATTTCATGAACTTATATTTTTTTGTATGCGTTTTATATTTTTTCTACAGTAAATAATGGCTTTTTTTGCTCGAGATGAGTTCGTTGGCTTTTTTTTAATTCGTGAGATACTATTTGTACCTGCGTACTAATTCGCATCTATTTATTGTTCTCTTTGTTTAGATATTTGAAATATTTGTTTTTTTTAAATCTATTTTGTTTATAAACAACCTGTTTATTTGAGATAAAATGTATACAAATAAATTTTGTTTACTTTGTGTAGTTAAGCGGAAATAGAAATATCTAAAGAAATATACTTTCTATCTGAAAGAAGCAGAAGTAGTGCCAAATTGTTCTAAAATCTTTGTATTACTAAAATTTCTAATCTAATTTTAATAGAGACATAAGTTACATTTCCTTTTAGGAATAACACTATACTATACATTGGACTATAGGGAGGACTATATTCCAGATGAAATTGTGGCCTGTAGTCTGATCTGAAGTGTATTCCAGGTTATCGTCTAAACTATACTTCAGATTATAGATATTCTACTATAGACTAGACTACAGACAAGACTATAGACAAGACTATAGACAAGACAATAGACTAGACTATAGACAAGACTATAGAGTAGATTATAGACTAGACTCTAGACTAGACTATAGACTAGACTATAGACTAGACTATAGACTAGACTATAGACTAGACTATAGACTAGACTATAGACTAGACTATAGAC
>NC_060951.1:39313675-39319198 GCF_022045245.1 Lucilia cuprina | reverse complement strand
CTATAGTCTAGTCTATAGTCTAGTCTATAGTCTAGTCTATAGTCTAGTCTATAGTCTAGTCTATAGTCTAGTCTATAGTCTAGTCTAGTCTATAGTCTAGTCTTTAGTGTAAAATATTGACAATTGGAGATATATTTGCATTTGTTATCAAT
This sequence comes from Lucilia cuprina, assembly GCF_022045245.1. NCBI lineage: Eukaryota > Metazoa > Arthropoda > Insecta > Diptera > Calliphoridae > Lucilia > Lucilia cuprina. The sequence continues at coordinate 39,319,046 of NC_060951.1, read as the reverse complement.
TAAAAATATTTGCTAATATTTTTAATATTTTTAATAGTTTACATGATGTAAATAATAGGTAAACAATGAATTGAATAGAAATTTTACTTTATTTTCCCCCTTTCTTTCTTTCTTTCTTTCTTTCTTTCTTTCAAAAACTTTAAATTAATTTTTAAATTTAGTTTTTTTTCTGTTTTATAAAAATCTATAAACAAAATATGATTCATAACACATTCTTAACAGCACGCGTTTCTATTTGACAGTTTTTTTTTTGATCAATAAACGGCAATAAAATAAAATGTGATAATAAATTTTATATATAAAAAAAATACTATTATACATATTTATTATATATAAGTTCACGTGAACAATATCATACAAGTTTAACAAGTGTTTATACTTCAGAAATTTTTTACTAAATTGTATTAATTTAGTTGATAATTGATTTTTTTGGGGGCCAAATATTAATGTGAACAGTGATAGGCAATCTAAACAAGTGTTTAAAGAAAAAAAGTAGTTCACTAGTGTTTAGGTTTTTTTTTCTATTTTAGACATTTTTTTGTATACTAGACAATCACGTGTAGTTCACGAGATTGTGCAGCTGGTTGGTTGACAAGCAGTTCATGTTGTTTTTTGGAAACTTAAATAAATTTCGTTTTTTATTGGTTAATAATTTTATATAAAAAAATTTGTTGATAAACAAGTTTTTTTTTCAATACATTTTTAGTTATTTATGTTTTTAGGTTAATAAATTTTAATTTATATAATTTTATAAAATTACACATTCTAAAAATTTTTTTTATTTGCCTAGATTAACTTAAGTGCAATTGAACTTTTAGTTGTTTGTAAAAAAAAAACAATTTTATTTACGTTTACAACGTACACACCCCCCTTTTACATGTGTCATGGAAAATTTTCCTTATTTTACTTTCTTCGCAGTTATTTTTTTCCGATTTACAATTCTTATTGATAAAAACGTGCTATAACGTCTTAAGTGGCCCTTTCTACGCTGCACGTTTGTAAAATTGTAAACAAATATATTGTTATAAAAGTAAAATAATCAGCTGTAAATTTATTTATAACAAATAATTGATAACTTTGAAAAAAAATTAAATAACAAAAACATTTATAGGAAAAAATACGAAAAAAAATCACACGTGAATTGTTGATGATTGCTGGCATATGTTTAGATTTTTATTTGCATATTTATATAAACAATGTTAAATAAATATTATGCATATATATACATATGAAGCAATAAATGGAATTTTTATTCTCTAGTTAAATAAATGTAAATTTAGATTTAAAGATGATTAAAGCTTAAACAAACAAACACATTATTTAATATAGTTTTTGAGCAGAAAATAATTTGAGAACTTGAGACTTTTTTAAAATTAGAAAATATTATGTCAATTTTAATAAAAACAAAGAACATTGCAAAATGTTTGAAACTCATGTAGAATAATAATAAAATTTATAATTTTTAATTCAAAAGTAATTTAAAGGAATATTTTTTCATAACATTACCTTGTGTAAACATTGTGTAATTTATAAAAAAATGTGTTAATATAAACATTTTCTATTAAGTAGCAAAGTTTTTATAAATTTCTTTTACATTTTAAATTGTTTACACCAAGTAAACAATAGGTAAATAAAGTGTAAATTGCTTACAAAATAGTTAAATAATGAAAAATAAAAGTTGAAGTTAGAAAAAAGCAACATTTTTCTATAGTTTACACCATGTCAATAATGTATAAGTGGTGTTAAATATGCAATTTATCACTTTAAATTAATTTGCTATTTTTGAATTCTTTACACTAAGTAAACAATAGATAAATTATTGTGTAAATATTGTTTCACTAGAAAAATAACGAATAATAAATGTTGTAGTTTAAAAAAATACAAAATTGTTTAATAGTTTACACTATGTAAATAATGTATAAGTCGTGTAAAGTATGAATTCTAAAGCTACATTTCAATTTATACTCATTTGTATTATTTAAAATTTAATTCAAATTATGCTTTCTTTACATGAGATATACCATAAATAAATAATGTGTAAATACTAAAAATAAAACATTTTTTTAATAGTTTACATAGTGTAAATAATGTATAAGTCGTTTAGAACTTGAAATTTATGGTTATATTATCACTTTTTATCAATTAATAATACTTTAAATCGTTTTGTGGCTATTTTTTACACGATGTAAACAATAGGTAAATAATAATAAAAAAATAATCAATAATAAATGTTGAAGATTGATAAATACAAAATTGTTTCAAAGTTTACACAGTGTAAATAATGTATAAGTTTTGTAAAGTATAAAATTTTTGGCTACATTTAAATTTAATATTAATTTCTCTTTTTTTAATTTATCTCTTATTAATTTCGATAAGTAAATAATGTGTAAATAAAACTAATACAAAATTTTTCAATAGTCTACACCATGTAAATAATGTATAAGTAGCCTAGAATTTGAAATATGTGATAATATTATCACATTTTATCAATTAATAACAATTTTAATTGATTTTTATCTATATTTGAGTTCGTTACACAAAGTAAACAATAAGTAAAGAATGCGTTTTTTTACAAATTTAAGAAGTATTTGCAATTGATTATAAGGTATTTTTTAATTATTTACATAATGTCAAGTATAGGTAAATAATGTATAAATAGTAATTAACAAAATAAATAAAGTGAAATTAACATTAAATTAAAAAAAAAATTATAATTTTTTACAGTTTACATCTAAAAATTTCATAAATTTTACATTGTTTACATAATGTAAAATTTATGAAATTTGTTAAAATTATTAATATTTCAGCTTTTTTTTATCAAATTGTAACATTTGAAATTGATTTTCGAATTTACAACATGTAAACAATATGTAAATATTGTATAATGAAAGGTAAACAATGTTAATTCTTAAGTAAATATTTCCAAAATATATCTACTTTAAAAAAATTTAAATTGTAGCTGAAGTATTTAATTGTTTACATCATGTCGCGAAAACAAACTTCTATCAATAGTTTACCTCATGTAAACAATGTATATTTAGTATAAACTAAGGCTTTTATAGAGATATTAGCACTTGTTATAAAACAATTATAACATACATGGATTTTTTTAATATTTTACTTCATGTAAACAATGTATTATTTATGTAAACAATGTGTAATTATTATAACAATTGTCAATTGTTAACATAATATAATTTGCTATTAATAATAATATAATTATACCCTACACCACTATAGTGGGAAGGGTATTTATATATTTGTGCTGATGTTTGTAACACCCAAAACATCAGCTTAAAGTATACCAATCGGCTCAGAATCACTTTCTGAGTCGATTTAGTCCGTCCGTCTGTCTGTCTGTGTGTCCATGTAAACCTTGTGCGCACAGCACGCTAATTTTTCAAAATAATTTGATGAAATTTGAACATATCCTTTTCTTGGTTCAAGGACGAACCATATTGGTTGAAATCGGTCCATTATTTTGCCTAGCCCCCATACAACCGTACCCCCGAACAAAGTGTCAACAAAAATCTGCAAAACTTAGTTTTATAGAACGATAAATGATACTACTAATTTTTATAGTGATCAGGCCTCATTTGACCCTTGCTCCCATACAAACTTTGTATGGAAAATGTGCATTAAATATGCGATTAATATATATAATAATTTGACTCTATATAATAATATGACTCTACCAAACGTATCATGAAACCCAAAGTATATTAAGACTTTGCCATTGATTATTTTGAGAATTGGTTATTGCTTTCAGTTCTCAGTTTGATGAAGGAGTCTTGGTACATAAACATGGCATAGTATTCTGAATGAAAAATGTGGACTTATTAGGCTTTCAGTAAGAGATCGTAGAATAAATTTTATTCTTAATATTTTGCTAAAATAAACCACTTGACATTAAGAAGTTGATAATACGTATATATTTTGTTTAAATAAATAAACAAAAACCTTTAAAAAGTTCTTTATAATATAATTTGCAAATAATCTTAAAAAAAAAATAAACTCGAAATAGAAATTAAAAGGTATCAAGTACTTTCACCTGCCTAATGCTGATAAAAATTTCTTGCTTTCATAATATTTTTTTAGCAATTCATTTAAATTTAAAAAAAAAAAAAAATATTATTGCTAAGGCCTTTGTTTATATCAAAACATTTATATATTTTTAAGTACTTGTAAGGTTTTTTTTGAAACAATAGCCCAATTTATAATATGAGATAATTTTTGTTATTAAAAAAAAAAAAAAACAAATCACCAATAATTTTGATAACATTAACGGCAGCAACAAAAGTTTATTAACATTTTGTGTATTGAAAAAATAAGTTTATGACGGCTTTCCTCTATACAAATACAAGTACTTGAACGATTATTTAATGAACCTAAAGTACTTAATGATCATTTTTGAACTTTTATTTAAGATTATTTTCTTTTTTTTACTTCTGAGAGGTTTTTGGCGAAAAAATGCGTAATTAGATTTAATCTTTATTATTAAAATGAAATTATGTTGTATTAGTGATAAAAATTTGTAACACTTACCATGAGCTACATTATTGATACAATCCAAATAGCGTGCGCCTTGTTCATCGTACATATATTGACCCTGACCTCGTACAATTTTAAGGGGATCCGAGCGATAAAACAATTGACATGCTTGTCTAGAATTAGGAATAATAAAGAATTTGAAATTAAAGATTATTTTAGAATATAAAAATATAGAAAGGTAATTAGCAGAGAAGTAGAACCGTAAGTGATTTTTAAGGAAAATCAAACTGTACTATCGTGAACTGTATATTGTAGTTTAGTGTATGTAGTTTATAGACTGAACTATAGCTTATACTCTTTATTATAGTTTAGTCTATAGACTGGCATATGGTCTTATATCTATTCTGGAATGTAGACTGATCTGTCTTCTATAGTCTGGACAATAGTCTAATACATAATTAGGTTTTTAGTTTAATCTTTAGTCTGAAATATATTATAATATGTAGTATGGACTATACTTCAGCCATTAACCTGAACTACAGTCTAGTCTTTAGTCTAGTCTATAGTCTAGTCTTTAGTCTAGCCTTTAGTCTAGTCTTTAGTCTAGTCTTTAGTCTAGTCTATAGTCTAGTCTATAGTCTTGTCTATAGTCTTGTCTATAGTCTTGTCTATAGTCTAGTCTATAATCTAGTCTATAGTCTAATCTAAAGTCTAGTCTATAGTATAGTCTATAGTCTAACCTATAGTCTACAGTCTAATCTTTAGTCTAGTGTATAGTCTAGTCTATAGTTTAGTCTACAGTCTAGTCTATAGTCTAGTCTATAGTCTAGTCTATAGTCTAGTCTATAGTCTAGTCTATAGTCTAGTCTATAGTCTAGTC
>NC_060951.1:39185235-39313575 GCF_022045245.1 Lucilia cuprina | reverse complement strand
AGACTATAGACTAGACTATAGACTAGACTATAGACTAGACTATAGACTAGACTATAGACTAGACTATAGACTAGACAATAGACTAGACTATAGACTAGACTAAAGACTGGACTATAATTAGACAATAGACTAGACTATAATTAGACAATAGACTAGACTATAGATTAGACTACAGACTAGACTATAGATTAGACTATAGACTAGACTATAGATTAGACTATATACTAGATTATATTTTCACTTTTTTCGTTTACTAAATTTTTTCACACTAAAAAGTTCGCCTGTTGTGAAATTTTTTTATGGAAAAAGTTCTCCTGTTGGGAAATTTTTTTATGGAATTTTGTAAACAATGAACAGCTGTTGCATACAAAATTATCTATTGTGAATGAATCGTTTACAGCAAGTTCACAATAGCAATTCATTTTCTTCGAGGAGAATGAAAATTTCGAAAGAACAAAAATTTCATTTCTATTGCCTATTATGAAATATAATGAAATCAAAATTTATTTACTTTGAGTTCTCTTGGATCCACCAGAAAAAAATTCAGAAAAGTAAATGTTTAAAATATTGTCAGAATTTTCTTTTTAATTAAAAATATCACGTGTTCCGAAATACTCATATTATTATTTTTCTACTTGACACTTGATGTCGTAAACAATATTTTACTGATAGAGAGAATTGTAAAACGTGAGTATTCTTGTGCAATTGTAAATAATTTGATTCATTCAAATATCAAAAAAGATTACATTATTTACTTTAAGTAAATAAGAATTCTTTAACAAATGTTTATATTCGTTATCACACCGAAAAATTCCTTTTCTGAAAAAATATCGAACTGATACCTGAACTTTTAAAACCATATTTCCTGCTCTAGTATATAGACTGAATGAAACTTCACATTGACTATTAAAAATATATTTTTGAAATATTAAGAATTTGAATAAAATATTTGAATATTTTTAACTTAATATAACTCTCGAAAAATTCCTCAATTCCTTAAAGAAGCAAATATATCGATAAATATGTTTCGCGATAGTGCCTCCAATCAAATGATTGACTTCAAGAACAATATGACCAACCCGGTGGGTACTATAACTACCGGTAGTGGAAATCCTATAGGCACCAAAGATGCTTCCCTAAGTGTAGGAGCCAAAGGTCCTTTACTACTTCAAGATACAATATTTCTCGATGAAATCGAACATTTCGCCAGAGAACGTATACCAGAGCGTGTGGTATATGCCAAAGGAGCCGGGGCTTTTGGCTATTTTGAAGTGACCCATGATATAACGAAATATTGTGCCATTAAAATGTTTGAAAGAATCAAAAAACGTACTCCGATAGCTTGTCGTTTTTCAACCTATAGCGGAGAATTGGGTTCGGCAGATACGGTGCGTGAGCCAAGAGGTTTTGCAGTGAAATTTTATACCGAAGATGGTATATGGGATTTGGTGGGACAAAATTGTCCAGTATTTTTTATACGTGATCCGATATTATTTCCCAGTTTAGTGCATTCACAAAAGCGTAATCCACAAACTAATATAAAAGATGCCGATATGTTTTGGGATTTTGCCACCCTAAGACCAGAGTGTCTTCATCAATTATGTTTTATGTTTGGTGATCGTGGCATACCAGATGGCTATAGGCATATGCATGGTTATGGTGTTCATACCTATAAACTGATAAATGCCAAAGGTGAGCCTATCTATGCAAAGTTTCATTTTCGCACAGATCAGGGAGTGCAAAATTTAGATACTAAAAAAGCCAGCGAGTTCCAAGCCCATGAACCGGATTATTCGTCAAGAGATTTATACAATTCCATTAGAAATGGTAATTATCCCAGTTGGTCGTTATACTTGCAAATGATGACCTTTGATCAGGCTAAGAAATTTAAATATAATCCTTTTGATGTTACTAAAATCTGGAGTTATAATGATTGCCCTTTAATACCGGTGGGTAAAATAGTATTGGATCGTAATCCTTGTAATTATTTTGCTGAAATAGAACAATTGGCTTTTAGCCCGGCCAACATGGTGCCCGGTATAGAACCTTCGCCCGATAAAATTTTGCAAGCCCGCCTATTTGCCTATGCAGATTCTCAAAGACATCGTTTGGGTGCTAATTTCTCTCAAATCCCCGTTAACTGTCCCTATCGTGTTGCGGTCAAGAATTATCAACGTGATGGTTTTATGTGTGTCACCGATAATCAGGGTGGTGCTCCCAATTATTATCCCAATTCCTTTTCGGGACCTGAAATCTGTTCTCGCACTAAAGCTTTACAAACTTGTTGTCCTGTTGCGGGTGATGTTTATCGTTTTAGTAGTGGTGATACAGAGGATAACTTTAGTCAAGTTACCGATTTTTGGGTTTCGGTTTTAGACGATTGTGCCCGCAAACGTTTGGTTAATAATATAGCGGTTCATTTGTGTTGCGCTAGTGATTTTATACAAGAGCGTGCTGTCAAGAATTTTACTATGGTTCATGCTGATTTTGGTCGTTTGTTAACGGAGGCTTTAAATATGGCGAAATTAGGGGAGTTGTGTGTGGGTTAAAGAGAGATTTGTGTTTACTTTTGTGATATTTTTATAAAATATATTTTTTTCAATAATTGTGTGAATATAATTCCCGATAATAATACTTTACAGGAATTTTTATATTTTGGGATTTATTTGATTTTTCTTGATATTTTTTTTAGAAAATATGTGGAATTGTAGTAAAAATGTCGAAAAGGTTAAATATTTCCAGTGCGTGTTGAAATAATTGGATAAAAGTTAAATTAAGTCAAACTTAAACTATATACTGATCTTCCCTTTAAACATATAAAATGATCTACGATAAAAGCCTAGCTTTGATTACATAAAATCTGCAATTGAACTTACTTAAAGATCATCAAGTGAGATTATCAACTTAGAGTACTTAAAGATCGCTGAATGATGCGATCATAGTCAAGCTTAGATTACAGATCGATGTTTAAAATAAAATATAATAGATCTATTTTAATCTAAATATAGATTACATAATGATCTAAGTTTAGAGCAAATCATTTAACATGAAGCTTGCCTAAGGATCATTTAATAAAGTTAATTTTAAGAGTTCCTTAAAGATCGTTGAATGATGTGATTATAGTCAAATTTAGATTACAGAGAGGTCAACGATTCAATATGAATGAAATGATTTACGATTAAAGCTTATCAGTTTACATAAGGTTGACATAAAGATCTTTGTTTAAAGTTAAACTTAGTTTTTATAAAGATCATTAATTGAAGCTGATCTTAGGGAACATAAAGATGTATGATTGATGTGATTTTTATCAAGCTTAGATTACATAAAGATCGGCATTTAGAGACAATTAAATAAGTGTGCTCGGAGCCAAACTTAAATTACATAAAAGCCTGCAATTATGCTTAAACTTAGGTTTACATAAGGTTGGCATAAAGATCTTTGTTTAACGTTAAACTTAGTTTTTATAAAGATCATTAATTGAAGCTGATCTTAGGGAACATAAAGATGTATGATTGATGTGATTTTTATCAAGCTAGATTACCAAGATATCAAGCTTAGAACCAAACTTAAATTACGTAAAAGCCTTCAATTATGCTTAAACTTAGGTTTACATAAGGTTGACATGAAGATCTTTGTTTAACGTTAAACTTAGTTTTTATAAAGATCATTAATTGAAGCTGATCTTAGGGAACATAAAGATGTATGATTGATGTGATTTTTGTCAAGCTTAGATTACATAAAGATCTGCATTTAGAGACAATTAAATAGGTGCGATCGGAGCCAAACTTAAATTACATAAAGACCTGTCATTATGTTTAAACTAAGGTTACATAAAGATCATTAAACAAAACAAAAATTACTTTTACTACATGACGATCTACGACTAATGTAGTTTTTAGAATAATACAGAGATCACTTTCAAAAAAGTGTTGGAACCAAAATCACCAAAGAATCAGTCAGTCATGTTCTTAGTAAAACATGATCGTTAGTTACAACATTAGTTCTATGAATGTTTCCCTCCCCGTAAAAATATCACCATTACATTCCATAAAAGATCCCATAAGAATCCGGAATTTGTATGCGCATTGTCATCACTAATAAAACATATCCGTTGTGCTATTTGAAATTCCCCATTGCTAGTGAAATAATGGGTCAAAGACTTTACTCATTCTAGACACGATCTTCTACATTATTAAATGTATTTCTTTAGCATTTAAATGATTATTGCCTCGCATATGTTCCTAATAAATTGACATACATTTGATAAACAAAAACGCAGTCTTTGTTTAGAGAGTATAGCTTACTGATCACGTGTAGATCAACTGCATTTTGCAAATACATAGAGTCACAGTTAATTTAATTTTAAAGGCGTAAAAATAAAACTAAGTCACACAGTACTTTGTTATGGAAATAAAACATTATCACTTTTTTTATAATATTATTATACAAACAAAAATATATTATAAAAAAATCGATTTGCGAAAATCTCAATGCTTTATAGTTAGTTAGAATACAAAATAGACTGTAAATAGAAAATAAGTTATAATATGATTTTATAACACACAACTTTGTTAGAGAATGTTTAATAAATATTAAATTAAATAATAAAATATTCCATTTTTTTAAACAGTTAATGATCAATATTTACTTTTTTTTTGTTAGAAACGCTTGTTAGGTGATTAAAAATAGAGTAGTGTTCAATAACATTAATATTTATTTAATACTTTAAAGAACAGTCTGACTAAAGAATAAATATTTGTCGTTTATTATCACATAAGTACATTTCCACACGAGACATGAGACGTTCACATGTTTCTAAAGAAAAACAAATGATAAGCGTAAAGGCTTTGCGATCATGTTGTGCCTCTTTTTCAAAAGTACAGCACGCGATCATAGAAATTACTTTTCTTTTTTTTTTTAATGCACTCACTCTATGATGAAATGGATTTGAGGTTTTTTTATTGATTAAATAACTTATTAAGAATATAGACATTGGAAAATTTCTTTAGAAGATAAGAGTGTGCGATGACTTGGACTACTTTGATTTTTAAAGAATTATTGGAAATATAAAATCATTCTTTATTGATTGCAAAATTATGTTTTGTAAACTATTGTCTGTCTGAAGACAAATTTTGCATTGAGATAGATTGATTAAGTAAAGCCAGCTTTACACGATCACACTAGTAATATGATCTGTCAAAATTTTTTGTAGAAGAGTATCGAAAGGATCGTCTAAACTTAATATGTAATGAAACCATCACACATTGAGAAAGAATACGGATGGAAAACTTGACAGTCTTAATGCTTTCTTCATTTTTTGAAATTTTTAAAAAACGAGCAGGTCACATTAGATCAGGGATGTATTTTTAGGTAAACACATATAAAAAAGTGAAACAGTTGTTTCTATCTTACTTTGTTATTGTTTTATACAAAACGTGTAAACACAAAAAATATAAATAATATGACTTTTATTCCCTTTTTTGTTATACGGATGGAATTCCATTTTACTTTTTCATTAGATTTTACGTGCGTAAAGTGTGATCGTGTGAAGTGTCCCTAACTGATATTGGCTGAATTAATTATTCTTCTAGAAGTTTAACTAGGTCATATTAAAGATCGATTCTTTGGCTTAATGAAAATTGTATAATGATCTGGCTGACATAAAGTTAAAATCAATAATTAAAAGGATTAAGGATTAATAATTAATTTAAGTTTAATTGGCTTGAAGAGGATTTAATATTGACTTAACTGGGAGATAGTTTAGTTCCATAAACAAAGATAAATGATGACTTAACTCCTATACTGAAGCTTAGTTTAAATCCCAAATCAAAGCTTAATGAAGACTTTATAACCTCCATTTAGAAGCTTAATTATTAAACTTAAAAGCATTATAAAAGAGATCTAAGATTAACTCCAGTTTTAAGGGCATTTAAACTGAAAGTAAGTTACGATCACTGGGGAAGGTTATACTTAGGTTTATTTGACAGAAAGTTATAGGTTTATTTGACAACAATGAATAACATAAAGAAAACTTAAAAATTCTCCTTATACACTTAACTAAGACTTCATAATGGTTAACTATTTAAGCTTAATTTTCACTTCAATAGAAACCAAACTCTTACTACATAAATATCTATGACGAAATTTGATTATATATATATCAACTTAGTTAACGAATGAAGCTTTACATGAATGATATAATGATCGATGATCTAAAGTTTAACTAAAACAACGATTAAATCTAAACTTAGACTAAATAAAAATCTGCAATATAAGCTTGGATTACACAGATATCTACGATTTGATCGGTAATATAGTTACATAACGATCAATATAAACCTAACTGATACATATCCCTGATCGAAGACTTATTATTAAAGTTAAAAATCTTCCACTAAAAGCAAAACTTTGACTACAATTGATAAACAAGAAAGTTTAACCCAAGATATCATTGGTACCTATGGTCAAACTCATATAGTCCATGGTTCTATGGTTAAACTCACTAAAGAAACTGAACTACAATTGTTGTTTAAATCAGAAAATTATAAAATAAACTAATAAGTTTAGTGTTTTTAAAGATAAAAAAATATTCCAAAAGAAGATCTTTAACGATTCCCAACGCTCTACAAAATGCATTTCATCATTATTTTTAATTTAAAAAGTTATTCAAATTTACTTCAAATTTAATCCATTATTTGCAATTATCTTTATCATTACAGTGGGTCATTGTCATCCCAAAGTTGTAAGTGCTGGTTGCTTACAAATGGCTACAATTTCCACCAACAATCGTTTCCTACACGATGAATTGGTGCAATGTGCCAAGACATTGACCAGTAAGATGCCCTCTCCCTTGACGGTTTGTTTCTTTGTGAATTCGGGTTCAGAGGCCAATGATTTGGCTTTAAGATTAGTGCGCAACTATACCAAACGTCAGGATATTATAACATTGGACCAGTAAGTATTAGAACAATTAGGTATGACGCTAAGGTTTGATTCAGTACAACAGATCGATTTTGATTTTCCATGAAAGTTACGGAATCAGGCCTTGTCTACTTAAAGTACTTGAAAGCAATTCAAATGAATCTTACATATTTATTTCTTTTTATTACAGTGCCTATCATGGACATTTAACTTCTGTTATGGAAATTTCTCCCTATAAATTTAATCAACCTGGTGGTGATCCCAAGCCCGATTATGTCCACGTTGCCCCTTGCCCTAATGTGTATGGTGGTCTCTTCAAAGATAAGGAATATCCCAATCAAGATATGACACAAGTCTATACTAAACCTATTGAAGATATTTGTGAGAACTTAAAGGCTCAAGGTAAAGGTGTAGCTGCTTTTATTGCTGAATCCCTACAAAGTTGCGGTGGTCAGATTATACCACCAGAGGGTTACTTTAAGGCCGCCTATAAAGCTGTACGTGATGCAGGTGGTCTTTGTATTGCTGATGAGGTACAGGTTGGTTTTGGACGTGTTGGCAGCCACTATTGGGCCTTTGAGACTCAGGGAGTAGTACCCGATATTGTTACGGTGGCCAAGCCTATGGGTAATGGTCACCCAGTAGGTGCTGTAGTAACTACACCAGAAATTGCTGAAGCTTTCTATAACACTGGCGTGGCATATTTCAATACTTATGGTGGCAATCCAGTATCCTGTGCTATTGCCAACGCTGTGATGCGTGTTATTGAAGAGGAGGGTCTTCAGGAGAATGCCCGCAAAACGGGTGAATATTTGCTCAAACAATGTAATGATATAAAACATGATTTCGAAATTGTTGGTGATGTGCGTGGCATGGGACTGTTTATTGGTGTTGAATTGGTTAAAAATCGTGAAACTCGCGAACCTGATACCAAAGCTGCCCATTGGGTAGTGAATCGCATGAAACAAATGCACAAGATATTGGTTTCCTCTGATGGACCCAATGACAATGTCATTAAACTAAAACCACCTATGGTGTTCAATGAAGAAAATGCCGATGAATTCTTGTTGGCATTCCGTGAATGCTTAACTCTATTGGCCAAGGAGAGAAATGGTGATGATTTGCCAGCCGTCAATACTCCCTTAACAGTGGCTGGTAGTAATAGCAGTAATGGAGATACTGTTGACTCGATGTCAAGTAAAACACAAATGTTTGAACGTCATGAACGTTTAATTAAATCAGTTTAAGTTTTTATTATTATCTTTAATATGCAAAGTTTAGTTTTTAAGCGAAGAAAAGAAGAACACCCATAAAAATATCTAGAATTTATAGAATTTTTTTCTTATTTTTAGTTCTAGCATCTAGAATTACTTGCAAACGTTGTAAAAAAGCAATATTTTTATTTTAATTTTTGTTTCAAACTTTAGTTGATGTGTAATGTATATTTTATTAAAATTATAAACAGAAGCAATTTGTTTTTTTAATTATATTTAGTTTTAAGTTGTTGTATTGTTATTAAATAAATTCAAAATAAGCAATATTTTAAGTATAATTGTTTTTTTTTTAATTTGGTCGCCTAAAAATATACAAAGGTTTCGTGTCATGTAACCCAGAATAACAAATTGAAAGAGAACCTAAAAGTGGCTGCAGATCAGGCTTGGCAAAGTTGGTACAATTGTATTTATTTGGTACAACTAAATCTTTAAAAGTTCATTGGTACACCAGTGACCCATTTTGTATAATTTTAAAATATGAAATTATATTTTTAACACAATGTTTAAAGAACTACCGACTTCGATCAAATTTTTAATACACTTCAGAAGAGGATATTGTAATGAATCCTGGAAAAGATTATAAGCAGACAACATTTAACAAAGAGAGTACTTTTTAGTTAGGAAAAAAGTAATTCCGATCGCTTAACTATTCTTTGGAGTAAAATATGGGCTATTCTTTAGACTAGACAATATTGACTACTATTTTGTCTAGTTTATAAACTACTCTATCCTTAAGTCCATAGATAGACTGTCTTTTGATCAGTCTAAGAACCAGTCTATTGACTAAATGGTCTTTAATATTGACTTGTCTAATGACTTATCTATAGTTTTTAAGTACTTTCAACTAGAATTAGCCTTTGGACTAGTATAAAAACTCTAAATACTAGTTTATTGTTTTGTTAGAGAATAGTCCACCATCTATTTTATGGAATATTTTATTGTCTTGTCATTAGTAGTACTACAAATATAGATTAGTTTACTGAAAGTCGGTTTAAAATGTTTTAGTTCTGCATTGATATCACTTTTTCAAAAATATAGATTTGTGTAAAATCTGACACAAAAAAGTACACTTTTAACTAACTAACTTACTAACTAACTAACTAACTAACTAACTAACTAACTAACTAACTAACTAACTAACTAACTAACTAACTAACTAACTAACTAACTAACTAACTAACTAACTAACTGACTAACTAACTAACTAACTGACTAACTAAAAGGCATGGTGCCTTTCAAAAACCAAATAGGTGATTTGGTACTTTTTAACTTACATTATAATATTGATAAAATTAAACGGACAAAAATACGCATAAATGATAATCTGTGAGAGTTGATTTTTGGTACTTTTTTGTTCGCTAACTGGTACTTTTAAATTTTCAATAAAAAAGAACTTGTTGAAACATATTTTTAAACAGAGTTCTGATAAAATTATAAAAGAGATCATTCTGGTATATTTTCTTTCATGAAATGGTACCTTTTTAAAATTAAATTTATAGCTTCGAGGGTCTAGAAATCAGTCTAAATATGTAATATGAAAATTTCTCTGAATAAATATATAAAAAAGTTAAAAAACGCCTATTAGGGTAGAACCAAAGGACACTGAATAAATAAGTATTATAATTTTTTTTTTTTAAATTTAAAACAAAAATTACTCACGTTTTAAGTCCTCAGATGATTCGAATTGTTAGCGTTAAGCACAAAGATTTTTTAAAACACTTTTCCTTTTAATTTTTTTTCGATTTTATTATTTATTTTTTTAAACTACTTATAGGCTTTAATTATATTTTCTTAGATTTACACTTTAATTACAAAGGACTTATATTGCTTTTTTGATTTTAATTACATTTTTGAATGGCTTTTTAATTTTATTTTTTTACTCTGCTTTGACTTTACAATGGATTTTTTTTACTAAATTATTAGCTTTTTTCTAATATTGATATTTTTATATTTTTTATTTTATAAATTTTTTTATTTCTATTTATTACTAATTTCGCACATTTTTTACTTTATTTTTAACAAGCTTTTATAAAAACACACATTACTGCCATCTATTTGCCAATGATCGCATTTTTCATTAAAGCTTTTATATAGCTTTTTTCAAAAATTAGCTTATACATTAAGCTTTTATATTAGGCACTTGCACACACTACACTTTTTTATTTATTTAAAACGAACGACGGAATAAACGACGACCAACGGACGTTATTTTGACACTTGTTTTTCTTAGCCAATGAACAAACCGGTTTTATCTACAATATACATTTTAACGGAATACGGAAAATAACAACAATAAAAAGCTTTATTTAGGGGAAAGAGTGTTTTATTTCTTTATGTTAAATATTTATTTTTGTTTTACGGAAAAGGAAAATGCATGTATGTATGTAGTTATAATGTTGGTTTATTTTATCAACCGTTTGAACATTTTATTTACCAATGAGAGAGAGAATTATTAGAAGGGGTAATTTTGAGACAATAATTTTACTCCTAACAAAAGAGAGTTTGTTAAAGGAGTATGTGTCGTTAACTTAATAGAATGTACAGAAATCTAGAAATTAATTTTTATGTTGTTTAATATAAAAAAGGAAATGGCAGCAAGTTTTATTTGTTCATTTACTTTGAACAAAAATTAAATAGATTTTGTAGGGATTTTGGAAAAATTAATTCTTAAAATATGAGCTAAGAAAATACAAAAAAAAAAATAAATAAATAAATAAAAAATATAATTATGTATTTATATGAAGTAGTTCTAGTTCGGTTCAAGTTCAGTTCTAGTTCAGTTTTAGTTAAGTTCCAGTTAAGTTCTAGTTCAGTTCTAGTTCAGTTCTAGTTCAGTTTTAGTTCAGTTTTAGTTCAGTTCTAGTTCAGTTCTAGTTCAGTTCTAGTTCAGTTCTAGTTCAGTTCTAGTTCAGTTCTAGTTCAGTTCTAGTTCAGTTCTAGTTCAGTTCTAGTTCAGTTCTAGTTCAGTTCTAGTTCAGTTCTAGTTCAGTTCTAGTTCAGTTCTAGTTCAGTTCTAGTTCAGTTCTAGTTCAGTTCTAGTTCAGTTCTAGTTCAGTTCTAGTTCAGTTCTAGCGAATTACAATTCATATCCTAGTTTTTAATAAAGAAGTTTCACTATTTATCTCATTAAAATAAGCCATTTTTACAAATGAGAAATATTATCTTGTGACATGCGCAGTAGCCCCTGAAAGAGGGAATAATAAATATGTATATTTTTAAACACACATATGCCTACATGTTTCCCCATTAATTTTCTTAACCATTTGATTCAACAAGTACCTATTAAAATGTCTCTAGATTTATATTTTTGCAGGAGAATTTACAGCAACTACATACCAATTTACTTTAGCACTCGTTCCTTTTTTTCGCTCTGAAAGGCTGAGTTTGTTAAACTTTTGGAATAGAATTTTACACAATTATATAGAAAAACACTTTGCTAAGTTTTTAATCTTTAAATACTAATTGTTTTATAATTATTTCTAGGAAATTTTATAATGTTTGCAGGAGCTATTAACTGAACCAATCGAACCGTACGAAAATTGCGCGAAAACTAATAAAAAAGTATCTCAGAGAGAATTGAAGTAGTTAGAGAGTTTGTTAATAGAGAAAATATAACTTAATATATTATGAAACACTTGTTATTGTATGGGTATTTTTGTTTAGTTTCAGCCAATTAGAATTCATATTGCAGTTGCGTATTTAGTTTTAAAAGCTTTTTGTATAGTAGTTTAACTATTTAAAAGAAAATGCATATGTTTCTATATGAGCAATATTATATTGAGGCATGCGCAGTAGCTCCAGAGAGAGAGACAATATTTGATCTACATCAAGTACAAAATATGTTTTTAAAAAATGTACACAACATACACTTATTTCCCCGTTCCGGTCTTTGAAAGGCTGAATTTGTTAACACTTTTTATAAGTTTTTGTTAAACTTTTGAAATATATTTTTAAATTAATTAATAAAAAAACACTTTATTAAATTGCTTTTATTTAAAACTTAATTGTTTTTTATTATTTATAAGAAATTTAATAGTTTTTAAAGGAGCTATTAACCAAACCAACCGAACCGTATGAAAATTGCGCGAAAACTAAGAAAACATTTTTTCGGAGAGTACTAAAGTAGTTAGAGATTTTAAAATTTGTTAACGGAGAAAATAGAGCTTAAACTCAATGTATTATAAAACACTTGCTATTGTATTGGTATTCCTGTTTAGTTTCAGCCAATCAGAATTCACATCTAAGTTGCGTATATAACTTTAAAAGAAGGTTCACTACATACATAGCTCATTGTTTATGAGACATATTATATTGGGACATGCGCAGTAGCTTTAGAAAGAGAGAATTTAAGGAGAGTAATTACTTGACCTACACCAAAAATAAATGTTTTTTTGTTTTTTTAATACACACATGTACTTATTGCAATTTCATTACTTTTCTATTTGTGTAGGGGAATTTACAACAAGTACATACCACTTTTCTTTATTACTCGTTCCTTTCTCTCTTACCCCTACATAAAAATAACAAGGAATGAATAAACGAAGGAAACATAACGACTGGTCGACTATTAGGGGCTGAATTTGTTAACACTTTTTCTTAGTTTTTGTTAAACTTTTGAAATAAATTTTTATATAATTATATAGAAAAACACTTTGTAAACTTATTAAGGTTCAAATACTAATTGTTTTTTTTAATATTTCTATGATATTTTATAATTTTTACAAGAGCTATTAACCAAATCAACCGAACCGTATGAAAATTGCGCGAAAACTAAGAAAAAAATTCTCCGAGAGTATTAAAGTAGTTAGAGATTTTAAAATTTGTTAACAGAGAAAATAGAGCTTAAACTCATTATATAAGAAAATACTTGCTATTGTATTGGTATTCCTGTTTAGTTGTGGCCAATTAGAATTCATAACCCAGCTGCGTATTAAGCTTTAAAAGCTTTTTATAAAGAAGTTTCACTATTTAACTTTTTAATACTTTAAAAGTCATGTTTCTAATTGAGAAATATTATATTATGACCTGCGCAATAGCTTGAGAGAAAGCTAATATTAAAGAGTACAATTACTTGACCTACACCAACAACAAAATAGGTTTTTAAAAAAATACACACATACATGCACAAATTTCCTCGTACTCTTTTTCTTAACCGTTTGATTCAACAAGTACTTTTGTTTTCTATTTATGTAGGAGAATTTACAACAACAACATACCACTTTATTTTAGCACTCGTTTCTTTCTCTCTTACCCCTTTATAAATAACAACGAATGAACAAACGAAGTATACACAACGACCGACTGAATTTGTTAACACTTTTTATAGGTTTTTGTTAAACTTTTGGAATAGATTTTTTTTCACAATTATATAGAAAAACACTTCGTAAAGTTATTAAAGTTCAAAAACTTATTGTTTTTTAATTATTTCTATGAAATTTTATAATTTTTACAGGAGCTATTAACCGAACCAACCGAACCGTATGAAAATTGCGCGAAAACTAATAAAATTTCTTTAAGAGATGTTAGTAAGTGAGACGATTTATTTTAAGACATGCGCACTAGCTTTTTTCCTGAGAATAATTATAAAGTGAGAATAGAATATAACTAATTGCAATCAACTGTCAAAATGTTGTCTTAAACTTGTCTTAGTATAAGTATTTCTTAACTAAGTTGCTGTCAAATCGTTCTTATAGGTGTATTGTGCATAGGAATTTTAATGTGGTCATAAAGCAGATTACTGCTCTTGGTTTTCTTAAAGGTGAGAAGATTCTTTTTCATCTCTATTAATGAGAAACATTAGCAATTAAGGAGAATAATAAATTTAGAGACATGCGCAGTATATTGTGCTAGTAATGGAAGAAAATAAAGTTGGGTTTTGGGACATTGTACGTAGTAAGTGAGTTGGTACTTTAGTTTTATAAAAAAAGGGTGAATTATATTTAAAATGTACTTTGACAGTTAAATATAGCCGCGGATCCAGTCCGAGTATTTTGGGGGGAAACTTTTGTTTTTTAAAAATACTTTAGAATCAGAAAATCAAGTGTTCCAGAAGAAATGGAGAACATTCTGTCTTTCTGACTGTTTTTCCATCTTAAATTGAGGAGGACCATGGACTTTTATATCATTAGAAGATCTATCAGAATAAAGTTAGAAAAGAAATAAAACGTTTTCTTTCGAGAAATTACGATGACTTTTTATTATTTACATATTTACATGCACTAAATTACATAACATTTAACTAAATAATTTTTAAATAATTTACATTTAACAAAATAACCTAAGCTTTATAATAATTTACAAAAATAAAATAATATTATTACATAAAATTATAAATAAATATAAAAATATTTTTAACAAATTTACAATTCATCTAGGGTACAAGCCGGGCTCGCGCATCATCATCATAATCTCCAATTGCGAGGGTGATATCGTGTTCGGTATCTTCCACCAACAGATTCGGTATGAGGGATTGTTCGGGTCGTCGTGACTGCTGTTGTTGCTGTTTCTCCGGGACCACTTCATATACTTCATGGGGCTTTTCAAAAGAATATGATTAAAAATAAAAGTACAATTTGAATTAGTAAAAGTAAGAGGGGTAGAATAACTAGCAAACCCACCTTGGCGGTTTCCAGCAAAATCTCCGAGCCATGCGACGACGACGAGCCGCGTAAAAATCTCTGAATTGATGAGCCAATGTGTAACTTTTCCCTCTCGACCTCGAATGAGGCAGCCGTGGTGCCCGATGAGCTGCCCGTTCCGGTTGTGGTGAGTCCACTGTCCAGGGTTCCTGTTTTGCTGCCGTTGTGTGGTATGAAAGATGCCAATGGATTCTGGAAATGCAGGTTACGAATAAAATCACGTTGTCCCTGCTGTTTGCGACGATAATAAAAATACCCCAAGCCACAGAGTAGCAGGATCAGCAAGGTAATCAGTGACCAAACCACTGCAGTTATATGGGATGATCCCTGATCTTCATTAGTGGGGGCGGTACGTTGTATAAGTAATGCTGAGGAGGTGATCTCATTGTTGGTATCACAATGTTTCGATTCACTTACTATGGAATCACCGCACATGCATTCATAGCTGAATTCAGTTTGTACACACATGCCACGACATTTAGCCATGGTGCAGGGATTACGATTCATGGGCTGGCGTGAGGCACCATCTATAAGTATATCCTCAGCATTTAGTATATTTAAATTGAAGGCTTTACATTTTCTTGAGCCATATAAAAAGCAACGTATGGATTCCTTAGCTCCTAGGTTAACAATAAACACTTGATTCTCATACCAGGTTAAACCAGATGGATGCATAATGATATTTCCCTTTTGTAGCAAAGTAATGGGAATACCTCTCGCTCCAGAACGATAGCTAATACCCTGTAGGGTCTTCTGATGCAAATCGGCAAAGTAAAGCATTTTCTTGTAAGGATCACAGGCTAAGGTGGTAATGAAACTCATTTCTTTGTTCAGCAAGTACTCACGTTTACTACCATCCAAATTGGAAGTAGCTATACGTGATCGATGAGAGCCAAATGTTTGAGTTTGTACTACGACGAAAAATAAACGTCTATTGTAGGCATCTACGCTGAGAGTTTTAATAGTTTCACGTGGTTTTGCCTTTAAAATGGTGCCACACATTTTGGCCGTAAAGGAACAGACTTTAATCTCATACACTTGATAGCGGCTGATGACATAGACATTGTCTGAAAAGGAGTATTTTTAATATGTAATCGCTTTATTGTACTTTCAACTAAACACTTACCTGTTATCCAATCCACTGCTACCTTGCCCGGCATAGGCAGCTCTAAGGCAGCTTTAATCTCTCCCGTATCCACATCCACTTTGTACAGTATGTTTTCATTATCGGTGGTAAAGTAGGCCTTACGTGTTCTAACATTTAAATCAAAACCATTTATTTTGGTATCATTAGCTTTCCAAGCTACTTTTAGCATTATGGGCTGTTCGGTCATGCTGCGTACCTCATCATAGGTGGAAAATAATATGGATTTCTCACTCTCAATTGATTTACATGAGGCCTTATCGGGACGCATCATAAAGTCGGGATAACAAGAACATCTATACGAACCATAATTATTTTCACATATTTGAGCACAAGGATCTTGTTCTTCACACTCGTTGATGTCAATACAAGAACGATGATCTGTATCTAATTTGTAGCCACTAAAACAGGAACAAACTGCTCCGGCAGGGGTGGCTTTACACTTATTTTGACAGGGCGCCTTTCCAGCCAAAGGCTTACAGGCAGTTTTACACAAAGGACCCTCATCGGCTCCCGTATCACAATCGTCGAAACCATCACATACCCGTGCCTCATCAACGCAACCACCATCTCGACAATCCCACATTTTAGGACCACAAGCTTTTTCATGTGTTTGTACGCCCACCGAAGCATTCCAAGCTCCGTGTCTTTCACAATTCTCCTCATCTGAACCATCAGCACAGTCTTTCTCATTGTCACAGCGAAATTCAGAGCGTATGCATTCTTTACTAGACCTACATCGAAACTCATAAATGCTACACATGTTACCGCAATCTGCTTCATCTTCGCCTCGCGGACACTCGGCCGTGCCATTGCATTTGGCAGAGAGTTCCAGACAAATATTGGAATCACTAGGACATTCATACATAGGATTTAACTCATCGCCACAGGACATTTTGCGTTTTTTGCCCGTTATCAAATCACAATTAAGTTCATCGGAATAGTCACCACAATCGTTATGACCATCACACACCAAACGTTTATCGATGCACTGGCCCAAAAGGCATCTGTGCATATCACTAGGGCAATCCTTAACGCCTATAAAATACATCGAAATTTAAGGATGTTAGTGTTACAGCAAATTAATAGCCAAAACCTACCACATTTATCATGTTCATCAGAGCTATCGGAGCAATCAATTTTACCATCACATTCCCAAGATTTGGCAATGCATGTGCCACTATTACACTGAAACATATCTTTGCCACATACTGGACGTAAACTTGCCTCCTTACCTTTAGCCAATTTACAATTCTGTTCATCAGAATTATCACCACAATCATTGACACCATCACACATAACACTAAAGTCCACACAGTTACCATTGTCGCAGACGTGCTGATGGCGATGGCAATTTTTGGATTTATCTAAATGTAGAGATAAATTACAATTAATTTTCCTAGTTTTATAACCAAAAAACTTTTCAACTTACCAAAGTGTTCACAGTGATCCTCATCGGAGCCATCATGACATTGTTTCTTGCCGTCACAGCGTTGATCGGCCTCCAAACACTGCTCCCCGTTGTGGCATGTAAACTTACCTACCGGACATACAACTTTCGTTTTCTGTTTTTTATCCAAATCACAACCCTCCTCATCTGAACCATCTGGG
Source organism: Lucilia cuprina (assembly GCF_022045245.1). Classification (NCBI taxonomy): domain Eukaryota; kingdom Metazoa; phylum Arthropoda; class Insecta; order Diptera; family Calliphoridae; genus Lucilia; species Lucilia cuprina. The sequence goes on along the minus strand of NC_060951.1, from coordinate 39,295,987 downwards.
CAATCTTTACGATTATTACATCTTCGTGATAAAGTTAAACATTCACCCGAACGACAACGGAATTCACAATCCAAAGCCTCTATGCAAGTGCGATTTGTAGAATCTCTAAATACCAAACCAGCCGGGCAAAGGCAACCCGCTAGAAATTTACTCAATGTAACACAAACATGCGAACAACCACCATTCCAATTTTGACAAGGATGGTCAGCAGTTGGTGCCGGTACGCTGGCCGCCAGCGGGATGTGTGTAGGTAAAGAATGTGTGGTATATAGTTCCCGATTGACTTCTATATCGAAACGCTTTAAAGGTCCCATATTACTCTTGTGAGTCCAGTGTATGGTATTTGATTTGAGTTCAGTCCAGAAAAGATCTTCATCTACTATGGCAACGGAATAGGGTCGCTTCAAGCGACCACGGAAGGTATAAGCATGTAAATTGCGATAATCTGAAAATGATATACGTCCCAAATCACTATCGGCCCAGTACAAGGTGTTGGTCTCATGATCGGTAACAAATTTAATGTCATCATCACCCAGCTCATCCTCAAAGACATGAGAATGTTCACCGAGACCACTCAAAGATTTTTGATCGATATGAATATAGCGAGCTTTTAAGGCAATAAACATGGTACTGAAATTAAAAGATAAAATATAGAAAATCTGATTTATGTTCTCTTAAACCATAACTAACCCATCTTCTGGTATAATGGCCAAACCAATAGGAGCTTCAACTCCAGCAAAGAATGCCACTATAGCTCGATGTTTTGTTTGTAGTGACAATACCTCTACTACATGTCTTTCGGAATCACTCCAATATAAATTGTAGGATAAATGATCTGGAAATTAAAAACCAAAAAAATTAAAAATCTTTAAATATCTAATTCCACACTCGTTACTTACCAAAAGCCAATCCTGTGACATTTCCCAAATTTCCCTTCACCAAAGTTCTTACCACATTACTTTGCAAGTCAACTTCGCAGATAACTTTCTGGAAATTATCGGCCACAAACACGGTATTATTAACACTATTATAAGCCAATTCATGAATAAACATGTCCAGTTTATGAGTCGTCGTAATGGTATGACGACCAAAGGTGGTATGCTCCATTTCCAGTAAATTACCTTTGACACCCAAAAACAAACGCTGTTTCTTGTGAGTTTTCATGCAACGTAACTGATCAGGCCCCAACTGCATGCCATCAGGACAAGCACACGAAAAACTATTTTTCTCTGCCAACAAACACAAATGAGAGCAACGAGCCCTCTCACAAGCATGTGAAATTTTCTTTTGCTTTGCCGAATGATAAATATGTACAGCATATATCGTGCGATCTTTCGTTACAACTTTATGATCTTTTCCGGTAAATTTATTACAAGCATGAATACTTTTTGTGCCCCAATCTGACCAATAAATATAATCTTCAAATATGGCCAAACCATATGGGTGTTTGAGAATTTCTTCCAAGACCATTCTACGATCAGTGCCATCTGTACGTACACTTTCAATGGTGGCCATTTTTGCATCTACCCAATAGACACGATCATTATACATATCCAAAGCAATACCATTGGGCCAATGAATTTTTTCGGTTACCAAACGCATAGAATTGGTGCCATCCATAGAAGCTCGCGCTATCATGGGATTAATACCCCAGTCAGTCCAAAAGATTTGAGAACGTTGAGGCCATAAGGCCACACCACGAGGCTGATGAACATCATCGGTTACCAAAACTGTACAAAAGTGACCATCATTTGAGCAAACGGCTATATGATGCATAACATTATCCGAAAAGTAAATGTTGCCTTAAAACCAAAATCAATTAAAATATTTTTTTTATTTTAAAAACCCTTAAAAAATCCCCTACCAGTTAGCCAATCTACTGCCAAATCTTCGGGAGCATCTAATCCCGATGTCAGCAGAATTTCTTGCTGTGAACCATCCGGATTTGCCTTAACAATACTTTCACCTTCATTCTGTATATTTGTCCAATAGATATGCTCCCCATTATAGGACACTCCAATAACTTTGGTCAGATTCTTTGCTACTGTATACACTCTCATGGATCTTAAATTAACACCCATTACCGTTACCTGTGTAGTATACAATAGCAAAGCTTCTTCTCCTCGTGCCTCACAAGTACGATTGTTTTCCCTTAAACTATAACCTTCATCACAAGTACATCTATATGTGCCCGGCGCATTAATACAAGTTTGACTGCAGACACCATATTGTTCCAAACACTCATCTATGTCTACGCATACATCTTCTAATAGAGAATGTTTAAAACCTTTCGGACATATACATTCAGGACCCGATTGTGGCATCATTTGACATTTTGAAGCAGGAGGACAGGTTTTATTTTTGCAACTATTAGAAGCTGTACAGCGAAATGATTCATCGGTACGATCGGGACAATCTGGTATACCATCACAGGCTTTATCTAGGGGCAGACAGGTGATGTTGTTGCGACATAAAAACTTGCCCATTTCGGGGGTACAATTGTCAGCTGGAAAAAGGATTTGAAATGGATCAGTTATAAAAGATTTTAAAGTATAAATTAAATTGTCTTGTATGACAACAATTCTAAATATATTTAATTATATTGAAATATACTTAATTATTTTCTCTAAATTTTGTGTCATCAATATTAGTACTTTGTCACAGTCAGCTTATTACAAAAGTACCTGTTTTAATAATTTATTTTTCTTTTACATTCTTTGCCCAACACTGTTAAGGCTTTAGTAATAATTTGCGAGTTGCCAGACGTAAATACAATTGTAATTAGAATAACTACCTAAAGAGCAATGCATAAAAAGTTTTTTTTATTTGTGCTAAATTATTTTATAATTTTGAATTTACTACCTAGTCTAGCTTAGTCTATATTCTAATATAAAACATATTCAAGTCTATAGTCTAGTCTATAGTCTAGTCTATAGTCTAGTCTATAGTCTAGTCTATAGTCTAGTCTATAGTCTAGTCTATAGTCTAGTCTATAGTCTAGTCTATAGTCTAGTCTATAGTCTAGTCTATAGTCTAGTCTATAGTCTAGTCTATAGTCTAGTCTATAGTCTAGTCTATAGTCTAGTCTATAGTCTAGTCTATAGTCTAGTCTATAGTCTAGTCTGTAGTCTAGTATATAGTCTAGTCTATTAAAGCATTAATCCTAAAAGAGATAAATCCCGCTTACAAAATAAACATTTATCCATCTGGCATCTCCTTACATTTTTTATATACTTACTCCCAATTTAGCAGTATTTATGCAAATGCATGTTAATATGCAAATTAACGTTTGTCACATACTCATTAGTACATTATAACTGTCAAAGTCCCTATTAAAAACAATGACAATAAAAGGTTCTCCACTTACAAAAAAACACCTTGCTAATACTCAATAGTTAACTTCACTTTCACTCTCTTTCTGTTCTTTTACTAGCTAATAAGAACATTTACCAACAACAAAAGCTCTCTTTGCATTTTAAATCTGTTGCACATTTTAGTTTCATTTCAGCAGTCACACGGTTCGGTCGGTTCTTGAGTAGTGTCCTCTTTAAACGCGTTTTATTAATTAAATAATAAGAAAAGTTAAAAGAATTTTATATAAAAATGTTAATTAAGTGTTTGTGAACATTTATCTGTAAGAATTTTTAAAAAATATTAACTAGAAGTGTTTGAAAAAAGTGTTTAAAGTTGTGAAAAATTAAATGGCCGGTTTTAACCGTTTCGAGTTGTTCGTGTCGTGCGCTCGTTTGTTTTGATAACTTAACATGAAGCGGTTTTTCTTTGAAGGAGAAAAAGAAGGAGAAAAGTGAATGGGTGAGTAAAAGTTTTTGTTTAGATAAATAAAACAACAAGTGGAAGGAGAATAAGAAATGTTAAGTTAAAGGGGTAGTTTTTATTTTGGTTGTTAGTTTAGGTAGAGCTTTTTAGAAAACCAACATAAACAGGAAAGGAAATAGTTTTAAATATTACGTAATAAAATAGGAAATATTAGAGTGATTTAGAATAAAATATTGTTTTTGTTATTTTAGTTGGAATGTAAAAGTTTCTTTTTAAAAACAAGCTTTAGCTTATATTTTCTAGAATCTATTTTGGAAACCTACTTTATCTATTTCTGTATATGGTTTAAGGGCCCAGGTTGTTATTTTTTTATAAAATTTTTCAACTTCGATACGACAATGCATGTTAAACAGTGTTTATTGACAAGGTACAAATTGAAAAAATCAATTTTTTTCTGATTTTTTGGTGTCTGTCAGACTAGCAAGTCGGTACCAGAGGCTTTAACCAATTTTATTTTCGAGTTAATTGATAAATTTATTTATGCTAATATTATTTGAGTCAAATTAGTTGTATTCTATAATACTACAATTTCACTTCCTAATAACTTCAAAATAAATGAACATACAAATTACTTCCTGAGAATACCTTCCGATGTAGTGAATTTGGAATCAAATCAAATATGACAAGCCTGTGTTAAGATCGTAACTTCTTCACGTCTTTTTCAGCACTTCCATGGAGTAAATTCTACCTCTTTTTCGCTTCTATTTTTCACATAAAAGTATCACATATTTTAATGTTTTCTCCTTAATTTTTATTAATTAATAATAAATTTTAGATCACTCATTTTCACTGTGTTATCAATTGGATCATTGTTTTTTTAATAACTTAAGGAAATTTTAGATTTCTAAGATCCAAAAGGATTTTAAGTGGACAACAGATTTTCTTTGATGATTTTGAGTTTTTCATAGAAAAATAATTGTTTTTTTATAGAATGTTTTAGTGATCACACAATTTGTTATAGTTTTCTTAACTGGTTCGTAAATTGGTTTTAGACTTGTCATATAAATATTAAGTTTTTGTTATGGTCAGTTTTTTTTCTCATTTTTTGTTTTTCCAATTTACATAAATGCAGTACCCAACTTGGAATTATTGGTTAAATATGTATACATATTGTTAATTTCTTTTTCTCTTAAAATAAATTAATGGGTCGAACTTCAGTTGCGTTATCAGCTTCCAACAAAGAATATGATTTCAGTCTATAAATGGTTTAGATCAACAGAAAACATCTTGAATAAGTATTAATTTATTCGATAAAACATTCATTAATTGGAAACTTTATACATAAGGAGTGAGATCGAAAAATTCTTAACATACATATATGTTTATAAAAAAGAAACCACTAAACTTACAGCTTTATTGTTTTTTTATTTGATTCAAATTATTATTACAATTTACAAAAAAAAAATATTTTTATAGTTTTAATCACTAATGATGAAATTTTGAACCCTTTTCGGAAACCCTTCCATTAACGTTTTTATAGTGCTTTCTGTCACTTTGCTGGAACATGTAGTCCATCTCCATTTAGAATCTACCACACTTTTGGACACCTTTTTTGTACTCTTCAATTCTCTTTTAACAAGAGCCCAATATCTCTCCACTGGCCTTAGCTCCGGGCAGTTTGGAGGATTTGCCTCTCTTGGTACAAATACCACATTATTGTTCTTGTACCACTCAAGGGCTTGTTTACCATAGTGACAGGATGCCAAGTCAGGCCAAAAATAAGTGGACACATTATGAAGTCTTATGAATGGAAGCAGCCTTTTTTGTAAACATTCCTTGATGTAAATTTCGGTATTTATTTGTTACAAAATGATTGGCTTCTTTTGCCGCAACTGCATATTGCTTGCCATACCAAGAACCTTTTGGGAAATTTTGTCTGCTTTTGGGTCCTAAACTTTTCTTCAACATTCCCTCGAGCATCAGCAACATAAAACTTTTGACCTGGAAGTTGCGAAAAATCTGCCAGAACATACGTTTCGTCATCCATTATGCAGCAAGAATATTTTTTTTATAAAACTTGACTTCAATTTCCGTGCTCTGTTTTTGGCCTCTAAATTTTTAGTTTCGAAGCTATTGTTTAAAAATGTCTAGAATTCACATTATTTTGGCAACTGGTAAAGCAACTGAAGTGACAACCGAGATATATACCTAGTCGATCTATAATATTCTTATAGGATTTTGATTCTAAAAAGTTTGTTAAAAAAACATGAAATTTTATTGCGAAGGAAATAGTATTTTACAAAAGCTTCCTTTTCCTCACATTTTCGCATTCTCCCAAAAAATTATATTTTTTTTCTCTCATTATTTAAAGTAAGGGAATTAGTATTTGTAAAAAGTCTCATTTTCCCCTGATTTTCGTATATACAAACATAAGTACATAAACCTGAAATCTTTAAGGGGAAAACTCGTTAGAATTAAATCAGCCAAATATACACATAAAGAAAAACATTCAAATTCTCTCATCTAATAATGCGCATGCCCATTACAATATCTCTCACCACTTAAACGCATACCAAAGCAACTAACTTTAAAAAAGTTTTCATTGGATTTATCTCCATATTAAATATTTAAGGGGGAAGACTCATTAGAATTAAACCTCCTAAAAAAACATACATATACCTAGTACAGCAATAAAATTCTCTCATTTAATAATGCGCATGCTCATTAAAATATCTTTCACTATTTAAACGCATACCAATGCAATTAACTTAAAAAAAAGTTAATTGCATATAAACACTTACTAGTTGGTAGTTAATAGTTTTCTTTCACTTGTCATAGTTTGCAGTTTTAGTTCAGTTGTCATACGGTTCGGTCGGTTCGGAGTAATGTCCTCTTTAAACGCGTTTTATTATTGAAATAATAAGAAATCATAAAAGAATTTTATATAAAAATGTTAATTAAGTGTTTGTGAACATTTATCTGTAAGAATTTTTAAAAAATATTAACTAGAAGTTTATGAAAAAAGTGTTTAAAGTTGTGAAAAATTAAATGGCGGATTTTAACCGTTTCGAGTTGTTCGTGCCGAGCGTTTCGTTCGTTTTAATAAATGAAGAAGGAGGGGTTTATCTCTTGCAAAATGAGAAGAGAGGAGATGCAAAAGGCGAGTATAAGTTTATGTGTAGATAATTAACAACAAGTAGGGAAATAACTAATAAATCATACTAATGTTAAGGAAAATGCAACATTAGTAAGTAGGGGAATTTTTAATATGACTTGTATTTTAACAAAGAGTAAAAGCTTTTTATTAACCAACAACAACAGGAAAGAAAAAAAGAAACTTAAAAAACTTTATTGTTGATATTTTAGTGAAAGCTTATTTTTAAAAACAAACAAAAGAAATAAATTAAATTATAAATTTTCTTAACGGAAACTGGAAAAATTTATGAAATTAAATTCATATTTTAAATTAATTGTTAATTTAAAAACTGAGAAATGCTTCTGTTTTAGATATTTTAACTTAATAAAGTAATATCTTTATAAGCGATATTTTCATTACTTTCTCAATTGGGGCGTAATTAAAGGATATCTAGGAGAGTTTAGGTTCCTCCTATACAAATGATTAATAATTTGTTTTTTTTTTGTGAAAAATAGAAGTAATCAAATAAATTAACTATTATCTTAATTTAAGCGCTATTTTGAGATCTATAGTCGATTTCCAGTTTTAGTAAAATTTTTTTTTCAAAATTGGAGCGTTACTTAAGATCACAGATTTTCTTTATTTTTCAATTGACGTGTTTTTAAGCAGCTGATTATTTTATTTTTTATATTTTCTTAAATGGATCGATTTTTACTAAAAAGCAATAATAGAAAATATTTATATTCATGGCAATATTTTTTGTTTTCTTAATCGGACTATTTAAATTTGTTGAAGACTTTAGGTTTTTTAAGAAAACAAAAATAATTTATGCTTTAAAATATTAGAGCTTCCAAATTTGCACTAATTTTCTCAATTTGTGCGTTCTTTAAAGACCTACAGCAGATTTTAGAGATTTCTTATAAAAAGTCTGTAAAATTGTGAAATATATGTGGAAAAAGATTTTCATAATTTTTAAATTTTAATTTGATCTTTATTACAAGCTTTTCAGTGATAACAGTTTTTTTTATTAACATTCATATTTCTAATATTAAAATCTATTTGATAGTAATTTTTAAATGATATCATGTTTTTTTGCTATTCTCTTAATTGGAGAAATGTTTTAGGTTCTACCACTGTTTTTATGTTTTACATAAAAAAGTGAATTTTCATTAAAAAATATAGTTATAACAGATTTTCCTAAATGAAGAAGTATTCAGGGATCTAATGATGATTTTTGGTTTTTCATATTTGATTTATAATGAAAATATTTTGCTATTTTCTCAATTTGAACATTATTAAGGTTCTAAAACGATTTTACAAATATTATATAAAAACCGATTTTTGATAGAAAATATGAGTGATTCCAGTTTTTTATTATTTTTTATCCCAAATTTTTCGAATTTTTTCTCCAATTTTTAGTTTTTTGCTATTTAAAAAATATGAAAATTACATCTTTAAATTATCATTGTATTTTCTGAAATATTTAATATTTAAGAGATGCAACAGGCGAGTATAAGCTTATGTTAAGATAAATAACAACAACAGGAAAGCAAATAACTAATAAATCGATTTAAACTTTTAAGTAAGAAAATCGTTAGTAAGAAGGGGTATTTTTATTTTAATATGACTTGCATTTTAGCAAAGAGTAAAAGCTTTTTATTAACCACCAACAACAGGAAAGATAAAAGAGAAACTTAGGAAAACTCTCTTGCTGATATATTAGTGAAAGCTTTTTTTTTACCAAACCAAAGAAATCATTAAAAAAATAACAAACAAATTTCTTAAACGGAAACGGGAAATGTTTAAGTCATTAAATAAATATTTTACATTTTAACTAAAAAAAGTAATAAAATTCCCCAATGGGAATAAAGGTTTATAAATGTTGGATCAAAAAATTTATTAGGTTTTATATATCGTTATAATCAATATGTTCATTACTTTGTCAATTGGAGCGTTTTTAAAGGAGTTTAGATTCCTCATCAAAAAATTTTTTTAATAGATTTATTCAACAAATTTTGCTACTTTTTTACATTTTTCGATAGAATACTTAAGAGATTGCAGGTTTTTAATATTTTCTAATTTGGAACGTTCATTAAGAAGTGATCACAGATTTTATTTATTTTTCAATTGACTCGTTTATAAAGAAATATTCATGTATTTTTTGAAAATTTAAGTGATTTTTAGCTAAACTCTTGGCGGTGCTTTATTTAATGATCTACGTCTACTCATACAAAAAAATTGTTTTTGATGAAACATTTTTGTGAACATATTTTTTTTTTGATATTTTCTTAAATAGATCAATTTTTAGTGAGAAAAACAATATTTTTTAAATAATTTGAGTGAAAATTTTCATTATTATTGTTAATGAAAAATACTGTAGTTTTTCTTGAATTAAATTGATTTTTAAAGCGACTAGAAACAGTACTTCACTTTTTTTTTTAATTAAATAGAAAATATTTATATTTATGGGAATTTTTTTTTGTTTTCTTAATCGGAGTTGTATATAAAATGTGTTGACGACTTTAGGTTTTTCAAGAGAAAAAAATTGTTGGTTTATAATATTAGTCCTTTCAAATTTACTCTATTTTACTTAAATTATGCGTTCTTTAAAGACCTACAGCTGATTTTAGATTTCTTATAAAAAGTCTGTTTAAATGCAAAATATATGTGGTAAACGATTTTCATAATTTCTTTTCAACTTGAGCTTTATTATAAGCTTTTCAGTTATAACTATTTTTTATTTAATTTAAAAAAAATTAACTTTCAGATTTTTTATATTAAAATCTATTTCATTGAAATTGTTAAATTATCACATATTTTTTTCTATTCTCTTAATTGGAGAAATGTTTAAGGTTGTACAACTGATGGTATATTTTAAATAAAAATGTTGATATTCCTTAGAAAATGAAGTTATGACAGATTTTCTTAATCGAATAGTTATTTAAGGATCTAATGATGATTTTAGGTTTTTTATATAAAAGTTGACTTATAATGAAAATATTTTGCTATTTTCTTAATTTAAGCATTATTATGGTTCTAAAAAGATTTATTAGTTTTATTAACAATTAATGTAAATCTTGTTTAAATTAATTTTTTTCTATGGTATTATTATTTGAATTCTCTATAACTTTTGCACGCATTAATCCAATTAATTAAGATTTTGTAATTATTTTCCCATTTAACATGTTTTTGAAAAAATCCTATTTTTTTTAAATTTTGATTCTGCTTACATCTCACATATTTTTGTAATATTTTAAATCGTTCTTTATTTTACAATTTTCAAAAATCCAGTTTGACACTTAGAATTATTGGTTAAATATATAGTTTTTATTATCATTTTCTCTTTAAACAAATGAATTTTTTTACAAAGAAAATAGTTTTTTAAAAAGCTTCCTTTTCCTCTCATTTTCGTACATAAGATACAGACTGATAAGAATTAACTCTCCTGAAGTTACATAAAGTTAACGAATAAGTATTCGCAAAAAGTTTCATCCTCTCATTTTGATACATAGTTTCTGTAAATTCTAACCAATTAGAGGCACACTCGTTAGAATTATGTAAATCTTCAAAAAATACATACATATGTAATACATATTATGTATGTACATTTAAGTAGTAGAGTAATAAAATTCTTGCATTTAATACTGCGCATGTCCATTAAAATATCTCTCACTATTTAAACGCATACCGATGCAACTAACTTAAAATAAGCTTTCTCTGTAGTTAGCTGCACATGAACACTCGTTAGTTGGAACCTAATAGTTTTCTTTCACTTGTCATAGTTTGCAGTTTAAGTTCAGTTGTCACACGGTTCAGTCGGTACGGTATAATGTCCTCTTTAAACGCGATTTATTATTGAAATAATAAGAAATAAAAAAATAAATTTATATAAAAATGTTAATTAAGTGTTTGTGAACATTTATCTGTGAGAATTTTTAAAGAATATTAACTAGAAGTTTATGAAAAAAGTGTTTAAAGTTGTGAAAAATTAAATGGCGGATTTTAACCGTTTCGAGTTGTTCGTATCGTGCGCTCGTTCGTTTTAATAAATGAAGAAGGAGCGGTTTAGCTTTTACAATAGGAGAAAAGAGGAGATTCAACAGGCGAGTATTAGCTTATGTTAAGATAAATAACAACAACAAAAAAGGGAAATAAGTTATTAATCGGTTATTAACAAATTTTGTTAAAGCTTAACAGGAAGAAATGTAATAAATCTTAGCAAGTAAAGGGGAAATATTAAAGTGATAGAAGCTTTGTTTGTAAAGTTTTAAATGTTTGATCAGGAAATTTCTTATGTTTTCGATTTATAATCAATTATGTTTGTAATGAAATTAATTTTCAAAAATAAATCGATTTGAAATTGACAAAAGCCACTTGTTATATTATTAAATTTATATTGATTTTATAGTTTTTTTTACATTTTTTTGTTAATAGAAATTCATAAAATTCTTTAAAATCACACACTGCAAACCAAAATATATTTTAAAAGTGTATGTTTTATAGAAAATTTAATAAAATTCATGTAATAGTATTTGGAAAAAATACTATTATGTTTAGCCTACATATGTTCCTTATTTTGTCAATTGGGTCGTTATTAAGGAATATCTAGCAGAATTTATGATCCTATTATACAAATTGTTTTAAGATAGAAAATATGAGTTATTTACAATTTTCGCTATTTCCTAAGCGTTATTTTAGAATACCTAGTAGATTTTAGATGATTAGTAGTATTTTTTAGAATTTTATCAATTATTATAAGATTAAATTCCATTTTAACCTGAAGCGTTTATTAAGTGTCCGCTATAAAACTAGATTCATTTACATTCAATTCCAGAGGTAACAGTATTCGAAAAAAGTTTCCTTTTCCTCTGATTTTAATACAGAAATAAGATAAAGGGGCAGGCTTACAATAAATAACTCTACTGAGAAGTCATATAGAGCAAAAATATTCTCCCATATAAAAATACCCCTCATTTCTTAAAGTTAAGAAAATTATATCCACTCATTTTCGTACATACATACATACATATATACATATGTATTTAAACTTTATATCTATAAAGGGGAAACGCATTAGAATTAAATCTCCCAAAAAATTCAAACATACAGAAGAACAATAAAATTCTCCCATCTAATAATGCGCATGCCCATTAAAATATCTCTCACTATTTAAACGCATACCAATGCACATGAACACTCGTTAGTTGGTAGCAAATAGTTTTTCTTCACTTAACATAGTTTGCAGTTTAAGTTTAGTTGTCACACGGTTCAGTCGGTTCGGTATAGTGTCCTCTTTAAACGCGTTTTGTTATTGAAATAATAAGAAATAATAAAAGAATTTTATATAAAAATGTTAAGTAAGTGTTTGTGAACATTTATCTGAAAGAATTTTTAAAAAATATTAACTAGAAGTTTATGAAAAAGTGTTTAAAGTTGTGAAAAATTAAATGACGGATTTTAACCGTTTCGAGTTGTTCGTGCCATGCGTTTCGTTCGTTTTAATAAATGAAGAAGGAGCGGTTTAGCTTTTACAATAGGAGAAAAGAGGAGATTCAACAGGCGAGTATTAGCTTATGTTTAGATAAATAACAACAACAAAGAAGGGAAATAAGCTATTAATCGGTTTAGAGTAAGTTTAATGTAAAGTAAAAAGGGATAGTATTTTAGAGAGTTAAAAGCTTTTTGGAAAACCAATTGCAGCAAAAAGAGAAACTTGGAATAATAATTTTTACTGATTTTTTAATTAAAAGCTTTTTTTTTTAGAAACAAACAATAAAAAAATAAAACAACAAATTTTGTGAAAGCTTAAGAGGAAGAAATGTAATAAATCTTCGCAACTAAAGGGGAAATATTAAAGTGATAGAAGCTTTGTTTGTAAAGTTTTTAATTTTTGAATTTCTTATGTTTTTGATTTATAATCAATTATGTATGTGATGAAATTAATTTTCAAAAATAAATCAATTTGAAATCGCAAAAGACATTTTTTATGTCATTTAATTTATACTGTTTTTATAGTTTAATTTTTTTACATTTTTTTAATAGAAATTCATAAAATCCTTTAAAATCGATCGAATTCCATCACATACTGCAAATCTAAATAAATTTGAAAAGTGTATATTTTATATAAAATTTAATAAAATACATATAATAGTATTTGGAAAAAATACGATTATGTTTAGCATATATATGTTCCTTATTTTGTCAATTGAGTCGTTATTAAGGAATATCTAGCAGAATTTATGATCCTATTATACAAATTGTTTTAAGATAGAAAATATGAGTTATTTACAATTTTCGTTAATGTCTTCCATTAAAAACGATTGTTCATGAAAAACTGAATTTATATAAACTTTTGGTATTATTTTAATTAAAGAATTCTTTAAGGTTCTTCAGGTAATTGTATATTTTAAATACATAAATTTTTGATTTTTCAAATAGAAATCAATTTTTGATGACAAATTTACTTGTTAATAGATTTTCAATTTTTATTCAATTACAATGTCATTTAAAGATGTATAGTTTCCTTAATTTCTTAAATACATGTTGTGTTATTTTAACATCTAAATTTTTTTAAATAATAAAATATTTGATGAACATTTTAGAGATCAATAATTTGTATTGTTCTTGTAAATTATATAGTTTTTATTGTTTCTAAAGAAAATAGATTTTTGACTTTTTTCCTATTAAATAATTTTTAATTTTCTATATAAAAATATAATTTTTTTTAGAAATCACGAGTAATCATAGATTTTTTATTAAAAATAAAATAATGATACAAGTGATATTACCAAATATAAATAGTTTCAGATATTTTTTTAGAATTTTATCAATTAATATAAAATTAAATTCCATTTTACTTAACCTGAAGCGTTTATTAAGTGTTTGCTATAAAATTAGATTCATTTACATTCAATTCCAAAGGAAACAGAATTCGCAAAAAGTTTCCTTTTCCTCTGATTTTCATACAGAAATAAGATAAAGGGGCAGGCTCACAATAAATAATACGACTGAAATGTCATTAGAGCGAAAATATTCTCCCATGTATAAATACCCCTCATTTCTTAATGTTAAGAAAATTATTTCCTCTCATTTTCGCAAATACATACATATGTATATAAGCTTCACATCTTTAAGGGGCAAACGCATTAGAATTAAATCTCCCAAGAACACATACATATAGAAGAGCAATAAAATTCTCCCATCTAATAATGCGCATGCCCATTAAAATATCTCTCACTATTTAAACGCATACCAATGCACATGAACACTCGTTAGTTGGTAGCAAATAGTTTTTCTTCACTTAACATAGTTTGCAGTTTAAGTTTAGTTGTCACACGGTTCAGTCGGTTCGGAGTAATGTCCTCTTTAAACGCGTTTTATTATTGAAATAATAAGAAATAATAAAAGGATTTTATATAAAAATGTTAATTAAGTGTTTGTGAACATTTATCTGAAAGAATTTTTAAAAAATATTAACTTGAAGTTTATGAAAAAAGTGTTTAAAGTTGTGAAAAATTAAATGGCGGATTTTAACCGTTTCGAGTTGTTCGTATCGTGCGCTCGTTCGTTTTAATAATTGAAGAAGGAGCGGTTTATTTTTTGCAATAGGAAAAGAGAGAGGCGAGTATTAGCTTATGTTTAGATAAATAACAACAATAAAGAAGGGAAAAGGTTAAAGTAAGGAAAATGTAACATTAGTAAAAAGGGGTATTTTTAATATGACTTGTATTATAGCAAAGAGTAAAAGCTTTTTATTAACCAACAACAACAGGAAAGAAAAAAAACTCTATTGCTGATATTTTAGTGAAAGCTTAATCTTAAAAACAAACAAAAGAAATAAATTAAATTATAAATTTCCTTAACGGAAACGGGAAAAATTTAAGAAATTAAATTTATATTTTACATTAATTGTTATTTTAAATCGTAACCAAAACCTTTTTTATTAAAAAATCTTATATAAAGAGGACAGAGTTTAGGTTCCTTCTATAGAAATGGTTAATATTTTTTTTAAATAAAAGTAATCGAATAAAATTAGTTATTTTCTTAATTTAAGCGCTATATTAAGATCTATAGTAGTTTTTCTGTTTTAGTATACATTTTTTTTTATCGAATAGTTAAGTGATTGTAGAACTTAAATATTTTCTGAATTGGAGCGTTACTTAGGAAGTGATCATAGATTTTCTTTGTTTTTCAATTGACAAGTTTTTAACCAGCTAATTCTATTTTCATCTATGGATTTTATTTATTGAAAATATAATAATACATTATGTAAAACCAATTCTAAAAATGTCGATTGGTAAGACAAGTGCTTTATTTAATGACCTACGTCCTTTCATATAAACATAAACAAAAAAAATTTACAAACCTATTTTTGTCGTATTTTCTTTAATCGATCGATTTTTAGTGAGTAAAGCAATATTTGGTGAAGAATTTGAGAGAAATGTTTATTATTTTTTATTAAATCATTATTTAAATATCACCAACGATTTTAGATTTTTGTTGAATAAAATTGATATTTAAAGGGGCTAAAAACAGTAGTTTATTATTTAATAGAAAATATTTATATTCATGGCAATTTTCTTTGTTTTCTTAATCGGAGTGTTATTTAAAGTTTGTTAAAGAAAAAAATAGTTTTGACATTTATCACTATTTTTCTCAATTTGCGCGTTCTTTTAGATTTCTTAACAAATGGTTTAATAGCAAAATATAAGTGGTAAAAATTTTAATATTTTTTTCAATTAGAGCTTTATTTATTACAAGCTTTTCAGTAATAAATGCTTTTTTATTATTTTAGCAAAATTTAATAATTTATTGATTTTTCGATTTTTTCATTTCTTAGTTTTTTGCTATTTAAAAAAATATGAAAATTACATTTTTAACTTATCAGTGTATTTTCTGAAATATGTATTTAATTTGCGGTAACTATTTGAACATGTGCTCATAATCCTTACATAACTTTTGCGCGCATTAATACAATTTTTTAAGATTTTATAAATATTTTTCTATTTAATATCTAAAAATTTTCAAAAAAATTGATTTTGCTCAAATCTCACATATTTCTTGTAATATTTAGAATCGTTCTTTATTCTACCATTTTCTCAAATGCAATTTAAAACTTGGAAATATTGGTTAAATATATATGTTTGATTATTTTTTTCTTAAAACAAATTAATTAAAATAAATAAACGAAAGTAAAAAAATATTATTTTCATTTACAAAGAATCATTTTTGTACATAAGATACAGGCTGATAAGAATTTACTCTCATAAAGTTACATATGGAACTAATATTCTTCCTCTCATATATTAAAGTTAACGCAAAAAGTTTCCTATTCTCCTCATTTTGATACAGACATATATATTTACAAAAACTTCAAACCATTTAGAGCAGACTCGTTAGAATTAAATCTTCCAAAAATACATACACATAGTAGTGTAGAATAAAATTCTTCCATCTAATAATGCGCATGCCCATTAAAATATCTCTCACTATTTAAACGCATACCGATGCAACTAACTTAGACTAAGCTTTCTCTGCAGTTAGCTGCACATGAACACTCGTTAGTTGGTTGTAAATAGTTTTTCTTCACTTGTCATAGTTTGCAGTTTAAGTTCAGTTGTCACACGGTTCAGTCGGTTCGGTATAGTGTCCTCTTTTAACGCGATTTATTATTGAAATACAAAGAAATAATACAAGAATTTTATATAGAAATATTATTAAGTGTTTGTGAACATTTTTAAAAACTATTAACTAAAAGTGTTTGAAAATAGTGTTTAAAGTTGTGAAAAATTAAATGGCGGATTTTAACCGTTTCGAGTTGTTCGTATCGTGCGCTCGTTCGTTTTAATAAATGAAGAAGGAGCGGTTTATCTTTTGTAGTAGGAGAAGAGAGGAGATGCAGCAGGCGACTATAAGCTTATGTTTAGAATCTAATCTTAAGAATCTATGTATTTATCTAAACTTTAGATAAATACATAACAACAAAAATGGAAATAAATTATTAAGTAATATGTTTTAAGGAAGGTTGAAAGGGATATTATTCAATTTGATTAGCATTTTACATAGAGAGTTAAAAGCTTTTTTTTAACCAATTGCAGCAATAAAGAGAAACTTGGAAGAATAACTTTTGCTGATTTTTAAAGTGAAAGCTTTTTTTTAGAAAAAAAAGAATAAAAAGAAATAAAATAACAAATTTTGTGAAAGCTTAACAGGAAGAAATGTAGTAAATCTTAGTAAATGAAGGAGAAGTATTGATTGTAAAGGTTTTCAATGTTTGATCAGGAAATTTCTTTCGTTTTTGATTTATAATCAATTTGTATGTGATGAAATTAATTTTCAAAAATTAATCGATTTGAAGTCGACAAAAATGAGCTTTACTATAGTTTTATTTTTTAAAATTTTTGATAGATATTCATATAATTCTTAAAAATCGGTCCAATTCTATCACAATAATACAAATCAAAATAAATGTGAAAAGTGTATATTTTATAAAAAATTTGCTAAAATTCATGTAATAGTGTTTGGAAAAAATATGATTGTATACATACACATGTTCATTATTTTGTCAATTGGATTATTATTTAATTGTTTTAAGATAATATGAGTTATTTACAATTTTCGCTATTTCCTATTTCAAATTTTGTTAAAAAATAAAAGCGATTATCAAACTTACATACTTCTTTAATTTAAGCGCTATTATAAAATTCATAGCCGATTTTAGGTGTTTAGATGCGATTGAAAGTTTTCATTATATAAAATCTGAAATTTGATATTTACTTTATTTTGCAATTAAAACGTATGGATTTACAAAAGCTTTTAGAATTTTTTTTTAGAAAAATCGATTTGATAAAAATTTAAGTGAACAAAGATTTTTGCTGTTATTCTAAATTATATACTTTTTACTATTTCTTAATAAAAATTGATTTTAAATTATTTTCCTATTAATCATTTTTTAATGATTTTCAGTCGATTTTTGAATTTTCTAAAAATCACGATTGATTTAAAATTGTTTAATGAAAAAGTTATGAATCACTTTTTTCTTTACTATTTTATTATTTAATAGAAAATTAAATAAACTAGAGTGTGATCAAAGGTGTTAAAGTAAATTTCACGTTTTTAAATTAAAAATCTATTTATAGTGGAAAAATTGCTGTTATAATTTGTTATTATTTTAACTTAAAGCGATAAATTATTTTTTGAGATAAAATTAGACTTTTGCTTAATTTCCATTTAATTCCAACGGAAATAGTATTTGCAAAAAGTTTCCCTTTCCTCTCAATTTCATTCAGAAATAATTTTTAGGGGCAGGTACACAATAATTAACTCTCCTGAAAATGCGTATAGAGAAAGAATATTCTCTCACATAAAAATACCCCTTATTTCTTAAAGTTTAGGAAATTATTTTCCTCTCATTTTCGTACATACATGCATATGTACATAAACAGTAAATAATTGAGAGGCAAACTCATTAGAATTAAATCTCATGAAAATACAAACATATAGTGGAGTAATAAAATTCTGTTATCTACTAATGCGCATGTCCATTAAAATATCTCTCCCTACTTCAACTCATACTAATGCACCTTAAAAAAAGCTTTATCTGTAGTTAGCTGCACATGAACACTCGTTAATTGGTAGTTAATAGTTTTCTTTCACTTGTCATAGTTTGCAGTTTTAGTTCAGTTGTCACACGGTTCAGTCGGTTCGGAGTAATGTCTTCTTTAAACGCGATTTATTATTGAAATAATAAGTAATAATTAAATAATTTTATATAAAAATGTTAACTAAGTGTTTGTGAACATTTTTCTGAAAGAATTTTTAAAAAATATTAACTAAAAGTGTTTGTAAATAGTGTTTAAAGTTGTGAAAAATTAAATGGCGGATTTTAACCGTTTCGAGTTGTTCGTGTCGTGCGCTCGTTCGTTTTAATAAATGAAGAAGAAGCGGTTTATCTTTGGCAATAGGAGTAGAGAGGAGATGCAACAGGCGAGTAATAGCTTATGTTTAGATAAATAACAACAACAAAGTAGGGAAATAATAAATCAATTTCAAGAAAGGGAAATGTAGGAAAAAGTCACAAGGGGTATTTTTATTTTAGTTTGCATTTTAGCTAAAGAGTAAAAGCTTTTTATTAATCAACAACAACAGGAAGAAAAAAACGTATAAATACTTAAAAAAGAAACAAAGTAATAATTTTTTCAAACGAAAGATGAAATATAAAAGTGTCAGAAGTCTTATTTATAGAAGTGGTTAGTTTTTAGTAAGTTTTTTGTTTTTTTTTCCAAAAAAATCGATTTTTTATAATAAATTCTATTTAAGAAGTGTATATTTTTGAAAAAGTTTGAAGAGCTTTTATAAAAAAAATATTTTTGATAATAATTGTGTCTATTTTTTCAATCTGTGTTTCTCGCACAGGTTTGGGTTATTTTCATAATTGAAGTATAATTGAAGAAAATTGTATGTTGTTTATATAAAAAATATTTTTACGAAAATACTTAGCTATCGCTCGTATTTTTATTATCTTGGCAATTTGGCTTGAAATAAAAACAAAGTAATAAATTTTCAAAATTTAACGTAAAATATTAAAGTTTTAGAAGTTTTATTTTTTAAAAGTATTTAGATTTTTCATAAGAAATGGTTTTCTTTTTAAGAAATGATATTTAAGGAATTTAGGTTTTTCATAAAATTTTAAGATTTTTGATTTTTAATAATTATTGTCTTTATTTTTTCAATCTGAAAGTTTTTTTTGTACGGCCTTGGACTATTTTCATAATTGAAGTGTTATTATTTTTAGACGTGTTTTGTTTAACCAATTTCAGAAAATTTTATAAGTAATTAATTGTTTGATTAATAAAAGTATTTTAAAATTTTTTTTGAAAAATGTACTTTTTAAAACTTTGAAGTGCTTTTGAAACGACACAGGATCACAAAATGAAAAAATAAAAACGCAAATTTTTTCCCTTAAATTTGTAGCATTAGACGTAAATCATCTGGTTCTTGTCTAACAAAGTTTTTTTCTTTTTGTCGGACGGTGTTATACATACTTTTTCTTAATTACAGCATAATATAAAAAGCTATTATTGAAATTATTACATTTTTGTTATTTGCTGAGATGGAGCATTACGAAAAGATCTAAAGCTAAATTTTTATTTATGATATACAAATTTATTTTCAATGGAAAATATTAGTATTCGCAAAGTTTTGTTATTTTCTGAATAGCAGTTTTATTTAAACATTTACAAAAAATTTTAGATGTTTTAGAAAAATGAATTATTATGTGGTTGATAAAAATTTTAGTGATCAAAGATTTTTGTTGTTATTATAAATTATATAGTTTTTATTGTTTCTAAATATTTTTTTTATTTTTTTTCTATTAAAAGAATTTTTTAAAATGATTTTTAGCCGATTTATTATTTTTCATATAAAAAAATTCAAACTTTTTACAAATTACGAGTGATCATAGATATTTTACTAATTAAATATATAAAAGGATAATATAAAAAAATATGTATTATTTAAGATTTTTGTAAAATTTTATCAAATAATAGAAAATTAATAAACCTAAGCGTTACAGTCGAATGTACATTTCTCATTTAAAAATCTTTTTTTGCTGTTAACAGGTTATTGCTATTGTAATTTGAAGCGCCAATCATTGTTTTTGATATAAAATTAGATTTTTGCTTTATTTACATTAAATTCTAAAGGAAATAGTATTTGCAAAAAGTTTCCTTTTCCTCTCATTTTCATACATAAATAATATTAAGGGCAGGCGCACAATACTTAACTCTCCTGAAAATGCATAAAGAGCAAGAATATTCTCTTATATACAAATACCCTTCATTTGTTAAGATTAAGAAAATTGTCTCATTCATTATACATACATACATATGTACATAAACTTCAAATCATTAAAGGGCAGACTCATAGAATTAAATCTCCTTAAAGCACATACATGCATACATACATACATACATACATACATACATACATACATACATACATACATACATACATACATACATACATACATACATACATACATACATACATACATACATACATACATACAGTAGAACCATAAAATTCTCCCATCTAATACTGCGCATGTCCATACAATATCTCTCACTACTTAACGCATACCAAAGCAAATAACTTAAAAAAGCTTAATATTAGTAAATCGTTTTCTTTCACTTGCAATAGTTTGCAGTTTTGGTTCAGTTGTCAAACGGTTCGGTCGGTTCGGTTTAGTGTCCTCTTTAAACGCGATTTATTATTGAAATAATAAGAAATAATAAAAGAATTTTATATAAAAATGTTAACTAAGTGTTTGTGAACATTTATCTGTAAGAATTTTTAAAAAATATTAACTAAAAGTTTATGAAAAAAGTGTTTAAATTTGTAAAAACTTAAAAGGAGGATTTTAACCGTTTCGAGTTGTTCGTATCGTGCGCTCGTTCGTTTTAATAAATGAAGAAGGAGCGGTTTAGCTTTTACAATAGGAGAAAAGAGGAGATGCAACAGGCGAGTATTAGATTATGTTAAGATAAATAACAAGAACAAGGAAGGGAAATAAATCAGTTTCTAGATAGGGAAATGTAGAATTAAGTAAGATGGGGTATTTTTATTTTATTTTTTAACAAGAGAGTAAAAGCTTTTTATTAACCAACAACAACAGGAAGGAAAAGAAGTTTTAAATACTTGAAATAGAATCAAAGTAAAACATTTTTCAAACGAAAGATGAAATATTTAAGTGTCAGAAGTTTTATTTGTAGAAGTGTTTAGTTTTGAGTAAGTTTTTGTTTTTTACCTAAAAAATAGATTTTTTATAAAAAAAATATTTTTGATAATAATTGTCAATATAAAATATTAAAGTCATGATGTAAAATGTAAGGTGGGAGCGTTTCGGCAACAAACACAATAATTTTTTGTTGTCTAGAGTTGGGTTTTGTCAAAATGAAATTTCTAAAATTGAAAAATCATAAACATTGGAAATTTTTTTTTGGATTAAAAATAAATTAATTTATTTTGACACAACCCAAGCACTTTTTAAATAAACAAATAAAAATCAGCTGCCTTAACGATTTCACCTTACTTAGTGCATCCTGATTAAAGTTTTAGAAGTTGTATTTTTAAAAGAATTTAGATTTTGGTATGATTTTGTTTTTTCCCCACAAAAAATCGATTTTTTTAAAGAAATGCTATTTAAGGACTTAAGGTTTTTTTATCACAAAAAAAATATTTTTTATAATAATTATGTTTATTTTTTTAATTTTAGTTCTTTTTTAAATAATTAAAATTTTATGTTTTCTGTGTAAAAAAACATTTTAATGGAAAATGCTTTTTTATTAGCTATAACTCATGTTTATTATTTTGAAAATATTAGTCTTATTTAAGGATTTACTGCAGATTTTATTTTTTTTGTTCATAAAAGTATAGATTTTTGATAAAAATTATTATTCATCACAGATTTTTGCTAATTTCGTTATTGTAGACTTCTTTAAGGTTTTTCTGTCGATTTTACTTATTTTATATAAAAATAGATTTATTTTGTATTTTTCAACTATAGCGTAATTTTAGGATTTCACAGAAAAATATAAGGATAATAATAATTATAATTAATCCTCTAATAAAACAATAATTGTTGTAATATAAAAGTGATTGCAGATTTTTTAAGTTGATCATAAAAGATTATATTTTTAATTTTTATATATTTTTTTTTAATTTTTTTTAAATTTATCCCAAATTTCTTTAAATTTCTTAATTGGAGCTTTTTCAAATAGAGAATCTAGAGTATGTTTTAGGTTTTTTCGTCTATAAATTGATTTTAAATGGGAAATTGTTTGACAAATGATAAACGTTTGTTATTTCTTAATCATATTTAAGCATACAATATCGATTCAAATTTGTTGAAATCTTTTACCCAACAAATCCTTATGAAAACAAGTATTTTTTGGTTTAGCGGATTTTAGTTATTTTTTGAATTTGCAATATATGCGATATAAATACCAGTAATATTTTTAGTGATAAAATATGTAATCCGATAATATAAATTTTAAAGCTTCAATTTTTGACATAAATAAAAAAAAATAATTAAAGTACTATTCGTGAAAAATTTATTAAAAATAAATTTAGAATTTATTCCACTAGAATCAAGACAAAGTTGTTGTTAGAAAAAAATTTTACTTCCGTATAAAAATTTAAATATCTTATGTTACCACTTCCCCTTATTAACATGCACATACATTTAAATTAAGCCAACTACGCACACTTCCTCTTAAAAATTTCATCTCATAAACTTTGTACATAAGCTTCAACTCATTAAAAGACAGACTCGTTAGAATTAAATCTCCTTAAAATACATTCATATAAAAGAGTAATAAAATTCTCAAATCTAATAATGCGCATGTCCATTAAAATACCTCTCACTACTTCAACGCATACCAAGGCAAGTTAAGACAAAGCTTTCACATAGTTAGTTGCACATGAACACTCGTTAGTTGGTAGTAAATAGTTTTCCTTCACTTGTCATAGTTTGCAGTTTTAGTTCAGTTGTCACACGGTTCAGTCGGTTCGGTATAGTGTCCTCTTTTTACGCGATTTATTATTGAAATAATAAGAAATAATTAAATAATTTTATATAAAAATGTTAATTAAGTGTTTGTGAACATTTATCTGTAAGAATTTTTAAAAACTATTAACTAAAAGTGTTTGAAAATAGTGTTTAAAATTGTGGAAAATTAAATGGCGGATTTTAACCGTTTCGAGTTGTTCGTGTCGTGCGTTTCGTTCGTTTTAATAAATGAAGAAGGAGCGGTTTAGCTTTTACAATAGGAGAAAAGAGGAGATGCAACAGGCGAGTAAAATAGTATGTTTAGATAAATAACAACACCAAAATAGGGAAATAACATATTAATCGGTTTAGAGGAAGATTAATGTAAAGTAAAAAGGAATATTATTCACTTTGATTAGTATTTTAGAGAGTTAAAAAGCTTTTTTGAAAACCAATTGCAGCAAAAAGAGAAACTTGGAAGAATAATTTTTACTGATTTTTAAATTGAAAGCTTTTTTTTAGAAACAAACAATAAAAAAACAAAAAAAATTGTGAAAGCTTAGGAAGAAGAAATGTAATAAATCTTCGCAACTGAAGGGGGAATATTATAGTGATAGAAGCTTTGTTTGTAAAGGTTTTCAATGTTTGATCAGGAAATTTCTTATGTTTTTGTTTTATAATCGATTAGTATGTGATGAAATTAATTTTCAAAAATTAATTGATTTGAATTCAGCAAAAATGAATTTTATATTATTTAATAAATAATTTAGCTTTATTTTTTAAATTTTTTGATAGAAATTCATAGAATCCTCTAATATCTGTCAAATTCCATCACATACTACAAATCAAAATAAATTTGAAAAATACATGTGTTTGGAAAAAATATGATTGTATAAATACATATGTTTATTTTGTCAATTGGATCGTTATTAAATTGTTTTAAGATAATATGACTTATTTACAATTTTCGCTATTTCCTAAGGGATGGCTTTAAAAACACTCTTAACGTTTTTCATAAAAAAGTCTAATTTTGTTGAAAAATAAAATTTCCTAATGGAATGGCTTTTAAAACACTCTTAACGTTTTTCATAAAAAATCTAATTTTGTTGAAAAATAAAATTAGAATTTATTGCCGATTTTAGGTGCGATTGTTTAGATGCGATTGAAAGTTTTCATTATATAAAAAATGATCACATATTTACTTTATTTTGCAATTAAAACGTATGGATTTACAGCAGTTTTTAGGATTTTTTTTTATACAAAAAGCGATTTGATAAAAATTTAAGTGAACAAAGATTTTTGCTGTTATTCTAAATTATATACTTCTTACTGTTTCTAAATAAAAATTGATTTTACATTCTTTCCCAATTAAAGCATTTTTTAATAATTTTTAGTCGATTTTTAAATTTTCTAGAAATCACGTTTGATTTAAGATTTTTTAATGGAAAAGTTATGATATATAATATGAAAAAATATAAATAATCACATTTTTTTTACCATTTTAACAATTAATAGAAAATTAAATGAAATAGAGCGTAAACAAAGAAGTAAGTAAATTTTGCGTTTTTAAATTAAAAATATATTTATAGTAAAAATAGCTTTTAACAGATTATTGTTATTTTAACTTGAAGCGTCAAAATCAGTTTTTTTTTATATCGAATTAGATTTTTGCTTAATTTCCCTTTTATTCCAACGGAAACATTATTTGCAAAAAGTTTCCCTTTCCTCTCAATTTCATTCAGAAATAATATTTAGGGGCAGGCACACAATAATTAACTCTCCTGAAAACGCGTATAGAGCAAAAATATTCTCTCACATAAAAATACCCCTTATTTCTTAAAGTTTAGGAAATTATTTTATTCTCATTTTCGTACATACAAACATGCATATGTACAAAAGCGTCAAATCATTGAGGGGCAAACTCATTAGAATTAAATCTCATGAAAATACATACATATAAAAAAGTGATAAAATTTTGTCATCTACTAATGCGCATGTCCATTAAAATATCTCTCACTACTTCAACTTATACTAATGCAACTTAAAAAAGCTTTCTCTGTAGTTTGCTGCACATGAACACTCATTAGTTGCCATAGTTTGCAGTTTTAGTTCAGTTGTCACACGGTTCAGTCGGTTCGGTATAGTGTCCTCTTTAAACGCGATTTATTATTAAAATAATAAGAAATAATAAAATAATTTTATATAAAAATGTTAATTAAGAGTTTTATACCCTACACCACTATAGTGGTGTAGGGTATAAAAAGGTTTAAAAGAAGGGATATGTTGACTTATATATGGAGGGGTATTTTTATTTTGACATGTATTTAAGCTAGAGAGTAAAAGCTTTTGGTAACCAAATACAACAGGAAACAAATATTGTGAAGGGAAGAGTTGATGTTTTAGTGAAAGCTTATTTTGAAAAACAAACAAAATAAATTAATAAAATATCAAACAAATTTCCTAAGCGGAAACGGGAAATATATAAGTAATTAAATCAATATTTTATATGAATGTTAATTAAAATTAGCAACAAATGTTATATAAAAAAAACAGAAAATTAATTTTTAATAGAATAGAAATTGTTTAGAGAATGCTTTTATTTTAGATATTATAGCTTTACAAAAGTAAGAGATCTCCTTAACGGAAAGGAACATTTTAAAGTATGAAATAGAAACTTAATTTGTAAAGTTTTATAAATGTTGAAAAAAAATTTTGTAAATTTTTTATTTTTCATATAAAAATAGATTTTAATGGAAAATATCATTATAATTAATATGTTCATTACTTTGGTGTGTTTTTAAACTCTACAGAGTTTAGATTTCTCCTATACAAATTAAATATTAATATTTAATTTTTTAAAAAATGGAAGTAATAACAAAATTTTACTATTTTTTTTAATTTAAGTGCTTTTTTAAGATCTATAGCCGATTTCTTGTTTTAGTATAAATTTTTTGATCGAATAGTTTAGTGATCACAGGTTTTCAATATGTTCTGAATTTGAGCATTACTTAAGAAGTGATTTTTCTTTCAATTCACAACTACGGTTGATTCTATAGTTTTTATTGATCGATTTTTTTTATTGAAAATTTGAATACAGTTTTTTTGATATTTTATAATTATATAGATATCTAAAATCAATTCTAAAAAAGTCCCGTCGTGATGAAAAGTACTAACTGATCACAATTCTTGATTTTCATATAAAAAAAGTTTTCTGCGATCTTTTCGAATTAGGTGTCAAAAATTCCGGAAAAATAATTAATATTTTTGTTATTGTTTTTTTCCGGTCCGCAAAACGACTTTAATTATAAGGGGCACATAAATTTCAAAAAATTCTTAAATGGACTAAACCAAATGTCAAGCTATAGAAAATGAAAATAACATTCCTTTCCAACCCCCTAGAAATCGTATTTTGGACCAAAAATATTCTACAAAAATTTTAAAATTATTTTTTTTGTAATCAATTCAAAATTACGGAATTTTTAAGACCTATTTTGAAAATATCTAAAATATTTTAGTTTTAAAAAAATTAT
Organism: Lucilia cuprina; assembly: GCF_022045245.1. Taxonomy (NCBI): domain Eukaryota; kingdom Metazoa; phylum Arthropoda; class Insecta; order Diptera; family Calliphoridae; genus Lucilia; species Lucilia cuprina. The sequence goes on along the minus strand of NC_060951.1, from coordinate 39,268,995 downwards.
ACTGAGATCAGGATTTTCAATTGCTGGTAGGGAACTAAAGATCTTTCCAAAAAAATTTTTTTCTCGTGCTTATTACATCAACACTCATCGATTTAGTGGTATTCCTACATGAAACTCTGTCGATTTTAGAATTCTTATATTAAAATTGATTTTAAATTGAATTTTTTAAATTTGAAAATACCTTCAACTGAAGCGTTGTTTAAGTTTCTACAACTGATTACATGTTTTACATATTAAAGTTGATTTTCACGAGAAACTTTGTTATAACAGATTTTTTTAATTGAAGGGTTTTTAAGGATCTAATGAAGATTTTAGGGTTTACATATCAAAGCTGTATTTCAATTGGATCATAATTTAAGATTCTAAAGCTGATTTTAGATTTCTTACATAAAAATCGTTTTTTATTAGAAATATTTTTTATTTTTTCATCATAAATTTTAGCAATTTTTTTTTCAAAAGTTGTATGCTACTTTTTGTCTTTTAAAATAAATTGCCAAAAAATAATAAAAATATATTTTCAATTTTTAAAGTATGATTTCTTAAATAGTATTTAATTCGTAATAACTATTTTAATATGAGCTGATGGTCCTTACTAATGTCAGTGAATAAGTACATACTTTTTTATGTAAAAATAAATACACACGTGTTTTCTATAATTTTTTTTAAATATTATTTTAATCCTCTATAACTTTTTAGCGCTTTAATTAAAATAATTAATATTTCGCATTTATAATGCGTAATTATTATCCGATTAAATATCTAAATATGTATTGTTCTTCTCAGAAGAAAAAAACTGTAGAAAAAATGTTACCCAATAGTTTAGAATTTTTGATTTAGATTTTTTATGTTATTTCTTTTTTTTCATAAATTTTGTACAAATTTTTAGATTCTTGTTTAAATAGATATTTTTTTTTGCAAAGGAAATAGTATTTCAAAAAGCTTCCTTTTCCTCTCAGGTTGTTATAAATTAACTCTCCTGAAATTACTTATAGACCAAAAATTTTCCTTCATATAAATATTCACATACATTCTTTATATATATGAATGTATGTGCATAAACTTCAACTCATTAAAAGACAGACTCGTTAGAATTAAATCTCATTAAAATACATTCATATAAAAGAGTAATAAAATTCTCCCATCTAATAATGCGCATGCCCATTAAAATATCTCTCAGTATTTCAACGCATACCAATGCAATTAAAACAAAGCTTTCACATAGTTAGCTGCACATGAACACTCGTTAGTTGGTAGTTAATAGTTTTCTTTCACTTGTCATAGTTTGCAGTTTTAGTTCAGTTGTCACACAGTTCGGTCGGTTCGGAGTAATGTCCTCTTTAAACGTGATTAATTATTAAAATAATAAGAAATAATTAAATAATTTTATTTAAAAATGTTAAATAAGTGTTTGTGAACATTTATCTGAAAGAATTTTTAAAAAATTTTAACTAGAAGTTTATGAAAAAAGTGTTTAAAGTTGTGAAAAATTAAATGGCGGGTTTTAACCGTTTCGAGTTGTTCGTATCGTGCGCTCGTTCGTTTTTATAAATGAAGAAGGAGCGGTTTATCTTTGTCAGTAGGAGAAAAGAGGAGATGCAACAGGCGAGTATTAGTTTATGTTTAGATAATTAATAACAACAAAGGGAAATAATAAATCAGTTTTTTAGAAAGGGAAATTAAGTAAAAAGGGGTATTTTTATTTTATTTTTTTAGCAAGAGTAAAAGCTTTTTATTAACCAACAACAACAGGAAGGAAAAAGCGTTTTAAATACTTGAAATAGAATCAAAGTAAAACATTTTTTAAACGAAGATGAAAATTTTAAGTGTTAGAAGTTTTATTTGTAAAAGTGTTGAGTTTTTAGTAAGTTTTTGTTTTTACCATAAAAAATCGATTTTTTATAAAAAAATGCTTTTCTTTTTTAGGTTTTTCGTAAAATTTTAAGATTTTTCATAAAAAAAAATATTTTTGATAACAATTGCCAATATAAAATATTAAAATTTTAGAAGTTTTATTTTTAACAGGATTTAGATTTTGGTATGATTTTGTTTGTTTTTTTTTCACAAAAATAGATTTTTTAAAGAAATGCTATTTAAGGAGTTAAGGTTTTTCTTTTTTTAATTTTAAAGTTTTTTTATCACAAAAAATATATATTTTTGATAATAATTGTGTTTGTTTTCTAATTTGAGTTCTTTAAAAAAAAAACTTTTTTTTGAAAAATGCTTATTCATTAGCTATAGCTCATGTTTATTATTTTGACAATATTAGACTTATTTAAGGATTTACAGCAGATTTTATTTTTTTGTTCATAAAAGTGTAGATTTTTGATAGAAATTATTATTCATCACAGATTTTTGCTATCATATTTTATCATAAAAAGATTGATTTTTAATGGCAACATAAAATTATCCCAAATATCTTTTAATTTCTTAATTGTATCTTTTTTAAAGAAAGAAATAAAAATGGATTTTAATGGACAATTCTGTGACTGATGACTAATGTTTGTTATTTCTTAAATCTTATTTAAGAATACAACACACATTCAATTTTTTTACATCGTACACCTCTATAGTACGTTATGCTATTACGCGTTTGTGCTGATATTTGTAAGACCCAAACATGTAGGTCCTTTAACCACTAAAGTATAACAATCGGCTCAGAATCATTTTTTGAGTCTATTTAACTCTGTCCGCCCTTTTGTATGTGCATTTGTCTGTGTTTTTGTGTGAACTCTTTTATTACCCAACAAAATCCTATTAAAAATAGTTTTTCCTTTTAGATTTTTGGTTTAGCAGATTTTCATTATATTTTGAATTTGCAATAATATGTTCTCAATAATCTAAAATTATATTTTCGAAGGAAAACTAAGTGTTCATAGCTTCTTTTGTTTTTATTTTAAGAGTAATATTTTTAATGACAAAATATGTAATTCGATAATTTAAAGCCGTATTTTCTTAAATAAATAATTAAAATATTTTTCGTGAAAAATTTATTAAAAATAAATTTAAAATTTATACTAATAGAATCCATGGAATGTCGATGTTAGAAAAATAATTTTACTTCCGTATAAAAATTTTATATATCTGATATTACCACTTTCCCTTATTAACATGCAAATACACTTATATTAAACCAACTACGCACACATCTTAAAAATTTCATCTCATAAACTTTGTACATAAAGTTGAGCTTGCCCCTTAATGAGTTGAAGATTAAGGGGCAAGCTCGTTAGAATTAAATCTCCTTAAAATACATTCATATAAAAGAGTAATAAAATTCTCCCATCTAATAATGCGCATGCCCATTAAAATATCTCTCACTACTTCAACGCATACCAATGCAACTTAAAAAAGCTTTCACTATAGTTAGCTGCACATTAACTCTCATTAGTTGGTAGTTAATAGTTTTCCTTCATTTGTCATAGTTTGCAGTTTTAGTTCAGTTGTCACACGGTTCAGTCGGTTCGGTGTAATGTCCTCTTTAAACGTGGTTTATTATTGAAATAATAAGAAATAATTAAATAATTTTATATAAAAATGTTAATTAAGTGCTTGTGAACATTTATCTGTAAGAATTTTTAAAAAATATTAACTAGAAGTTTATGAAAAAAGTGTTTAAAATTGTGAAAAATTAAATGGCGGATTTTAACCGTTTCGAGTTATTCGTGTCATGCGCTCGTTCGTTTTAATAAATGAAGAAGGGGCGGTTTATCTTTTGTAGTAGGAGAAATGAGGAGATGCAACAGGCGAGTATTAGTTTATGTTTAGATAAATAACAACAACAAGGAAGGGAAATAATAAATCAGTTTCTAATATGGGAAATGTAGAATTATGTTAGAAAGGGTATTACTATTTTGGTTTGCATTTTAGCTAGAGAGTAAAAGTTTTTTATTTACCAACAACAACAGAAAGGAAAAAGAGTATTAAATGTTTATTTGTAGAAGTGTTTAGTTTTTATAAAAATTTGTTTTTTTTTTAATTATCTTTTTTGTTATAATAAATGCTATTTAAGAAGTTTAGGTTTTTCATAAAATTTTAAAATTTTTCATAAAAAATTGATTTTTGATAATAATTGTCAATATTTTTCCAATCTGAGTTTCTTCGCATAGTTTTGGGCAATTTTCATTAAAGCATTTTTTCTTATCTAATTACAGAAGAGTGTGTGTTTTTTATATAAAAAAAATATTTTTTACGAAAATACTTATTTTTAACGATTTCTTACTTTTTATTATTTTTGCAATTTTTCTTAAAATAGAAACAAAGTAATAAATTGAAGGTGAAATATTAATATTTTAGAAGTTTTATTTCTAAAATTTTTTTTATGATTTTGTTTTTTTTTTTAATCGATTTTTTTTAAATGCTATTTAAGGAGTTTTGGTTTTTCAAAAAATTTTAAGATTTTTTGATCATTAAAAATTGATTTTTATTAATAATTGTCTGTATTTTTTCAATCTGAGTTATTTTTCGCACAGTTTTGGACTATTTATATAATTGAAGTGTAATAATTTATAAAAAAGTTTTATTTTCTATATAAAAAACTATTTTTTATGGAAAATACTTATTTATTAGCGAGCACACATTTTTAATATTTTGGAAATCATAGTCTTATTTAAGGATTTACAGTAGATTTTTTTTAATAAATAGATTTTTGTTTTGATTATTGATCACAGATTTTTGCTATTTTCGTTGTTGTAGACTAATATAAGTTACAAATCCTTGTTAATCCTTTCAGACTATTAGTCTGTGTTCTAACTTCATTTTGAGGATCTATAAATGATTTTTTGTTAAGCAAAATTTTTTTTGTTTGTTCGCAATAGTTAAAGGTCTACTGTCGATTTTAGGCATTTTTATGACAAATTTAATTTTTCTCAAGAATTTAAAATTATATTTTTGATGGAAAATTAAGTGTTCTTAGATTCTTTTGTTATACTTTTACTAATATAATATATGATCTAAAAAATTTTTTTTGAAGATAATAAAAAATTATTAAAATATTTTTATGTGAAAATTTATTAAAAATTTATTTATATTTAATTTTAATAGAATCAATGCAAACTTGTTGTTGGAAAAAAAATTACATTTTCGTATTAAAATTTCAAATCTCTAATGTTTTCACTTCTCCCTATTAACATACACATATACATGTGCTAACATACGTATAAGCCAACACATACTCTTAACAAATTCTCCTCTTTTGATTTGCGCAAATTTTAATGGTTTTGTATTTAGGGGAAATTTATATTAATAGAAAAAAAGTAAATGAGAAAACTTTAAATATGATGCGGTTGTTGTTTTGCCTTCTGGAGTTCATTCGTTAAATAGAGAAACAAAAACCGGATTAGAGTGGAGAAATAATAGAGGGGAAATAACAGGTGGAATTTTTGTATGAATGTATGTGTTTATGAAGTTAATATAAGAAGAAAAGTTTAAGTGTTTAATAAAAGCTTTTTAAAAGGAAACTTTTCAAAAGTATAACCACACCAAGTTCAAGTTTTAAACGTAAGAGGGAGCTGTTTTTCAAAAAGTTAAGTTAAAGATGTATTTTAACGGAAGAGGAAAGAAATGTGTGATTTTACCCATCAAAAAAAAAGAACTTCCAAGAAATAGAAAAATAAGTAGAATTTAATTGATGGAAGTACTGAAAAAGACCTGAGGATGTTATGATTTCAAAGCAGGCTTGTCATAGAAGGAATGTCCTTTTTATTAAATTCTAAATTCACTACATCTGAAGTCATTCTTAGGAAGTATGTTCTTATGTTCTTTTTTTGGAAGTGATTAGGAAGTGATTAGGAAGTGATAGGGAAGTGAATACTACAAAATTATGGAAAACGACTAATTTGATTTAAATAATATTAATTTAAATAAATAAATTACACGCATTTATCAATTAACTCCAAAATGAAATTGGTTAAAAAAATTAATCCTTTCGCTTCTTCGGATGTCAATAAAAATCACTTCCATAGAACATAGTGCTGCTTTTAAAGTGTTGATAAATGTTATTCTTTTGGAAGTACTTCTTTTTATTTTTGCTAGGGAGTTTAATAGAACTTAGTTTTAATTTAATATTTTGCTTTTTTTAATTTTATTATAATTTACTAATTTATTTTTTCTTTTTTCTTTATTACAGTGTTCTTCAAAAAAGCCATTAAAAAGTATATAATAATAAATAAAATTAATAAATTATTAAATATAATAATAAAATAATATAAATAAATTAAAAAGATTTAATAAAATCTAATAATTAAGTTAATAAAATATGTTTTCCCTACATTATTAATAAAAATTTTAAATTTTTGCAACATAAGCTCCAGCCATAAATGTTTAAAGTTTATTTTTAAATTTTAACCATTTAAGCTTGCTTTTATTTGCTCTTTCTTTTGTTTTAAATTATTTCTTTTTGAAGATCTTGAAAATTTTAAAAGAAAATTCGATTTACTATTATTTTAAACTTGGACGATTTCTAAAATTTTCAAGTAATTCGTTGAAATAAAATTTTAAAAAATAAGTTAAACTTTAGACAACTATCTTTTTTCAGAATTTAATTATTTCTATTTTAAATTAAAATTTTAGAACTTGAAAATTTTAAAAGAAAATTCGATTTACTATTATTTTAAACATGGACGATTTCGTAAGTTTTCAAGTGATTCCTTAAAATGAAAATAAATAAATTAAACTTATAGCAATTATGGCTTGAGCTTTAATTTTCTAAAATATTTAAAAATAAATTTTAACTCTAAAATAAATTAAATTTGAAATTTAAAAAAAGTCTTTAACTTTATTTTTGATTTCTTTATTAGAATTAATTAAAATCTAATTAAAATGTTTTATAAATGTTTAAACCATAATTAACTTAATTTTGCATTTAAAAATTATTTATTTTATTTAAATTTAACTTTTAAATTTTTTTTCTATTTTTCTTGTTCGATCAATTTTATTTTCAAAAATTTGTTAAAGTCTTAGAAAACTTATTGAAAATTCGATTTACTATTAAACAAGGACGATTTCTGAAGTTTTCTGGAGACTTTTTTCAAAGAAAAACTTAAATCAATGAAATGTTTTAAAGATTATTTTAAAATTTAGAAATTTTAAATTATAAAAAATTTATTTTTGATTTTTATTAAAGTTTTTAACAATATTTAAAGTCATATTTTATTAACTAGTTATTATTTAAAATATAATTAATAAAAACTAATTAATAATTAAATAAATAAAATAAAATAAAAAAAAAATAAAATTAGTAAATAAATAAATAAAATAAAATAAAATAAAATAAATAAAATAAATAAAATAAATAAATAAAATAAATAAAATAAATAAAATAAATAAAATAAATAAAATAAATAAAATAAATAAAATAAATAAAATAAATAAAATAAATAAAATTAATAAAATAAATAAAATAAATAAAATAAATAAAATAAATAAAATAAATAAAATAAATAAAATAAATAAAATAAATAAAATTAATAAAATAAATAAAATAAATAAAATAAATAAAATAAATAAAATTAATAAAATAAATAAAATTAATAAAATAAATAAAATAAATAAAATAAATAAAATAAATAAAATAAATAAAATAAATAAAATAAATAAAATTAATAAAATAAATAAAATAAATAAAATAAATAAAATAAATAAAATAAATAAAATAAATAAAATAAATAAAATAAAATAAATTAAATAAATGAATAAAATGAAATTAATAAAATAAAAATGAAATAAAATAAAATAAATATAATGATAAAAATAAAAAAATGTTATTTGTGTTCAAAAATCAGTTTTATAATATAATAAAAAAAGTGTTTTTGTTAATTATTATTAAAAAAATATAATTTATTAAAAAAAAAAAAAAAATAAAAATGGCCTGTTATTATAAAAATCTCTTTACGTGAGATTAGTTTTTTAATTAAAATATAAAAAGTGCTTGTTTTTTAATAAAATGAAAAAAATCAGTGTTTTAAAATAATAAGATAAAAAAGTGTCAATAAAAAATATATATGTATATAATAAAAAAAATAAAAAATAAATATAGAAATAAAGTGAAATATTAAAAAAAAAATACGGTGACTACTCAATCGGGTCTAGAAAATTGACAAGGAACTTTTCTACTAACAATTTATTCGCAAACTATAAAGCGATCAAGATTCATGACTTTAGAAATAGGTTTCGTTAAATCTTATGGATACGGTTCGGTACGGTACAATAAATATACTAATTCTTTACCGCGATAATCGAATATACCTCGCAAAGCCCTGTGGATACGGTACGCGCGATTTATTTGTAACGAAATCATTTTTTAGTGTTAACGATAATTTCGATCGTAATAATATTTGAGTAGCAAACATTTTTCATAAATTAATCTAATACAATAAAAAAATAGTGCAATTAATTTAATAAAAAATTTGTAAAAATATTTGCAAAATAAAAGAAATCCAAGTATTTCTTATGGCCTTTTTAAATTTAATAAAATATATCAAAATGTGTGTGTTAAAAAGAAATTGTAGTCTTATCTAATGCTCAGTAAAGTGTATGTCAAGAATAGAATGTACAATACCGGACTTATGCAACTAGCACATTGCCAACTAGGCTACCAGCCAATAAGTAGATACGAAAATATTTCCCGCAAGTTTCACCAATTCAACAGTTTCAAAAAAAATGTAAGTTCTCTTTAATTTGTATTATATAATTTTTTTTAAGTAATTTCTTTTTAATATTCAATTTTTTAAAAAAATTATGAAAATCTAGTTTAACATTGACCCAACATTGTTATCCCTTTTAAATACACAATCACCTTAACTATATTAAATATCGATCTAAGCAACTTTTTTATTCAAAAATTTTTAGAATCTGAACTACTTTTTTATAGCAAACTTGTCATATATCTACAAGTTGTCAGAATCTAAGCAACTTTTTCTATAGAAAAGTTTTCAAAATCTGAACAACTATTTCTATAGAAAAGTTGTTGGAATCTGAGCATCTTTTCCTATACAAAAGATGTCAAATCCAAATGACTTTTTCTAAAGAAATGTTGTCAGAATTCTATAAACTTTTTCTGTATAAAAGTTGTCAGAAACCAAAAACTTTTTCCATAGAAAATTTATCAGAGTAGAAAAGTTTGCAGAATCTGGGCGCCTTTTTCTATAGAAAAGATGGCAGAATCAGAGCAAAGTTGTCACAATCTGAGCAACTTTTTTTAAGAAAAGTTGTCACAATCTGAGCAACATTTTCTATAGAAAAGTTGTCACAATCTGAGAAACTTTTTTTTATAGAAAAGTTGTTACAATCTGAGCAAATTTTTCTATAGAAAAGTTGTCACAATCTAAACAACTTTTTCAATAAAAAAGTTGTTAAAATCTGAGCAACTTTTTTATAGAAAAGTTATTAAAATTTGAGCAACTTTTTCTATAGATAAGTTGCTAGAATCTGAACAACTTTTTCTATAGACCAGAATCTACACAACTTTTCTATAGATAAGTTGTCAGAATCTGAACAACTTTTTCTACAGAAAAGTTATCAGAATCTGAGCAACTTTTTCTATAGAAACGTTATCAGAATCTGAGTGACTTTTTCTATAGAAAAGTTATTAGAATCTGAGCAACCTTTTCTATAGAAAAGTTAACAGAATCTGAACAACTTTTTCTATAGAAAAGTTATCAAAGTCTGAGCCACTTTTTCTATAGAAAAGTTATCAGAATCTGAGCCACTTTTTTATAGAAATGTTATCAGAATCTGAACGACTTTTTCTATAGAAAAGTTATCAGAATCTGAGCAACTTTTTCTAAGAAAAATTTTCATAATTTTAGCAACTTTTTATATAAAAAAGTTGTCGAAATCTGATCAACATTTTCTATTGAAAAGTTGAAAAAAATTATTGTCTATGGAAAAGTTATAAGAATTTGAAGAACCTAATATGGTCAATTAAAGTATATTCTTGGGGCTCAAATAAAAATCATTGATTTATTGAAAAAAAAACATTAATGACATTTTATGTCAATTTTAAAATTATAACATTTTGACTCAAAACATGATGAAAGTGTAAACACTTACCACAATTCATCTCATCACTGCCATCACCGCAATCATCAATGCCATCGCACAACCATTTCTTACTCTCCAAACAGCGTTTATTTTGACAAAAGAAACCCTTACAACTAGCCTCGGCTCTCAGGCAACCTGTTGTCTCATCGGAACCATCATGACAGTCCTTTTTACCGTCACACATAAAATTTAATGGTATGCATGAGCGATCCGATTGGCAGGTGAATTCATATTGACTACAATTACGTTGCATAGAATGCCAACCACCAATACCGAAATCTTTCGATGAGCCACGTTCATGATCAACACAATCCAATTCATCTTCACCGCCGGGACAATTTTCAATGCCATTACAAATTAAATCGGACGAAAGACAAGGGCCATGCGGTAGAGAACATTGAAACCAATCGGGTTTGCGACACATCTTTAAATCTAACGAGAGGGATAAGAACACAATGAAACATAAATTAGGTTAGGTTGTAGTAGATTAGGCTGTCTTCTTTTACTTCTTCACTTGTTATTTTGTTATTTTGCCTAAACTTACCACAATCAAGTTCATCTGAATTATCTGAACAATCTAAACGTCCATCACATAACTTGCTTTGCATAATACATTTTCCATCTTTACACATAAATTGATCCAAATTGCAACGACCCGCCAAAACTACATGGCTTTGGGTCACTAGAGCCAACAATATAATTTGCACAAAACCCGCATGTGACATCACTCCATTGACAAATATTTTTTTACGTACATTACATAACGGTACTGGGGAAGAGAAAGCCCTAAAATGAAACATTTAATTACGATCATTTTTGGATTAGTTTTTTTTTTATTATCAACAAAACTTGCTTTACTTACATTGATTGACTTAATAAATGTTTTTTTATTTTTTAATAGATATATTAAAAACAATAAATTTTACATATAAAACTAACACTAACAATTAACAAATTTGATTTTACTCTACAGAATGTTATGCAAAGTTGGACGTGCACTTGCATGCACTAAGAGTCTGACTTGCACTGAAATTTAGTTCTTTTTTATAAGATTTTTTTTATTATTTATTTCTTACATTCTTCATGGATTTTTTAATGATTTTTTGTTTGTTGGAAATACCGTTAGAAATTTTATTACAATGAGTTGTAAAAATATTTATTTAATAATGCCGTAAAACATGTTATAATATTAATTACGAAATATAAATATTATAGCATAGACACGAACCACATAAAAAGCAAACGTACTGTATAAACACAATTAAATTGTATTATCTTCGACAAAACGCCGTAAGAGCGCTGCGGTATACAATTAAGAAATATTTTCAATATTTGCATTTCTCGCATGAAAAAGTTGTTCAAATCTGAGAAAAATTTTCTATAGAAAATTTGGCAGAATCTGAGAAACTTTTTTTATATAGGAAAGCTATCAGAATCTTAGAAACATTTTTTATTTCTATAGAAAATGTTTCTATAGAAGTTTTCAGAATCTGAGAATGTTTTTTATAGGACAGTTGTTAGAATCTGAACAACTATTTCTATAGAAAAATTGCCAGAATTTGAACAATTTTTTCTATAGAAAAGTCGCCAGAATCTTATCAACTTTTTCTATACAAAAGTTGTCAGAATCTCAGCAACTTTTACTATAGAAAAGTTGTCAATCTAAACAACTTGTTCAATCGTCTATAGAAACAAATTTTTCTATAGAAAAGTTGTCAGAATCTGAACAACCTTTTTTAGAATCTGAACAACTTTCCTGTACAAAAGATGTCACAATCTGAACAACATTTTCTATAAAAAAGTTGTCGGAATCTGAACAACGTTTTCTATAGAAAAGTTGTCAGAATCTGAACAATATTTTTTATAGAAAAGTTGTTGAAAAAGTTTCTCAGATTTTGACAACTTATCTTATGAAAAGTTTGATTCTGAAAAAATTTGAACAAAAAAGTTGTTCAGATTCTGATAAATCTCTTGTAGAAAAAGTTGTTCAGATTGTGACAACTTTTTTAATGAAGAATTTCTTCAGATTCTGACAACTTTTGAAGAAGTTGTTCAGATTCTGACATCTTTTCGATTGAACAAGTTGTTTAGATTCTGAACAACTTTTTCTATAGAAAAGTTGTCAGAATCTAAAAACTTTTTCTATAGAAAAGTTGTCAGAATCTGAACAACTTTTTCTATAGAAAAGTTGTCAGAATCTCAGCAACTTTTACTATAGAAAAGTTGTGAGAATCTGAACAACTTTTTCTATAGAAAAGTTGTCAGAATCTGAACAACTTTTTCTATAGAAAAAGTTGTTTAATCGAAAAGATGTCAGAATCTGAACAACTTCCTCCAAAGATGTCAGAATCTGAACAACTTCTTCAAAAGTTGTCAGAATCTGAACAAATTCTTCGTTAAAAAAGTTGTCACAATCTGAACAACTTTTTCTAAAAGAGATTTATCAGAATCTGAACAACTTTTTTGTACAAATTTTTTCAGAATCAAACTTTTCATAAGATAAGTTGTCAAAATCTGAGAAACTTTTTCAACAAACATGTTGTTGGAATTTATGAAGAAAGTTGTCAGAAACCGATCAACTTGTTTATACAAATTTTGTTGGAATCTAAATAACTTTATGTATAGAAAAGTTGTCAGAATGTATGAAGCTGTAGAAAATTAGCTTGATAATAAAATTTAATGGCACGTTAATTAAAGTAATAAACACCTAATAACACTAACCATCAACTTTATAATTTTTGTTCAATTTACGTAAAAATATTAATAAGATAAATATTTAAAATTATTTATTATTTAGAAAAACATAAAATTAAAAAAGAAACTGCCCAAAAAACTTGAATGCCAATTGCAAAAATAGGCCTTATATTTTATTACATAATAAAAAAACACATAAAGTGTTCTCTCTATCTATGCAATCTGTAATCAAATCCAACACCTCGTATTTAATTCTTTTTGTTTGTACTTGTACTCATATTACCTTCATCTTTCATAATGTTTTCTAGTTAAATTAATTGTTACCAGTTTTATTAAATTTGCTTTTTTTTTTCTTAAAATCTTAACCAAAAAAAAAAAAAAAAAAAAAAAATGATTTCTTACAACTTAATTAAAGTAAATAATATAATTTAAATTAAATGAATATAAGTATTTTTTCTAGGTTTATAACATGATTAATGGGTCTCTATGACTTGACTTGAAACCATTAACTGCAAAAAAAAATATTTTAATTAAATCTATTAAAAACAAGTAAAAAGAAGAATATGATGTTTATAAATAATAATTGTTTCCCCCTTCTTGAAATACAGAATCACACTAAAACTGGTAACACTTTGTTGGTTAAACAACAGATGAAACATTATATGAAGAAAAATCTACTTCTTTTAATTAGCTAAATGGCAAAAACACAAAAAACTATAAAGTAAAATATTAAAACTGGCATTAGTTAGAGATAGAGAATCTTTTAATAAAGTCCATCAGCATCTTATCAAATTAGATAGAGATCTTGTATATTTGTTAGAAAAAATAGATATTATTAACTACAGTTTATAGAGACTTACTTTTGAGCTATTTTTCTTAGAAACGAAGCAACTTTATTTAAAGTTGTCAGTAACTTATCAAACTTTTTCTATAGAAAAGTTGTCAGAATCCGAGCAATTTTTTATACACAATCTTTATGTTAGAATCTGATCTTTATGTTAAAATCTGACCAACTGTTTCTGAAGAAAAATTGTAAAAATCTGAGCAACTTTTCCTATGAATTAGTTGTCAGAATATGAGCAACTTTTTCTATAGAAAAGTTGTCAGAATCTGACAAACCCTTTTATAATTGTCCAAATCCAACCAACATTTTCTATAGAAATGCTGTCAGGATCTGACCAACATTTTCTATAGAAAAGTTGTCTGCATCGGACCAACATTTTCTATAGAAAAGTTGTCAGAATCTGACCAACATTTTCTATAGAAAAGTTGTCAGAATCTGACCAACATTTTCTATAGAAAAGTTGTCAGAATCTGACCAACATTTTCTATAAAAAAGTTGTCAGAATCTGACCAACATTTTCTATAGAAAAGTTGTCAGAATCTGATCAACATTTTCTATAGAAAAGTTGTCAGAATCTGATCAACATTTTCTAAAGAAAAGTTGTCAGAATCTGATCAACATTTTCTATAGAAAAGTTGTCAGAATCTGACCAACATTTTCTATAGAAAAGTTGTCAGAATCTGACCAACATTTTCTATAGACAAAGTTGCTCAGAAACTGACAATTTTTCTATAGAAAAAACTGCTCAGATACCGACAACTTTGGAAAAATTTGCTTAGTTATGAACAACTTTTTTGTAGAAAAGTTTCACAGTTACAGACAACTTTTCTATGGAAAAGGTTGCTTAGTCACTGACAGCTATTTCTCGGTAAAAGTAGGTCAAATTGTAACAAATCTCCTTGAATACCCCTATTAAATTAAACTTAAACTAAAAGATATTTTTATGCAAAAAAAATATAACATGTTAACCGTCTGACATTTATGGGTCTCTGTAACAAATAAAAATTAAACAAAAAATATTTTACGCATATTTCTATTATTTAACTTTTATTGTTTTTTTAGTTTTATATGTCTAGTTTCGTTAATTTTTTTCTCTCAGCAATATTTCTACTTTACATGGTCTATTATTACATGATCATAGAGTTAAAAACTTAATTGGTCAACGTCAGTAAAGGTGAAGATATGTTATATTGTTTTACATACATATACATATACTTACAATGTAAGGTGTGAAATAATCTTTTAAGACCGTAATTAAAATAAAATATTTATGTTTAGACATCGCGACGAAGGCATAAATATATTCAAGTTCTACACAATTTAAAGTGATTTGTTTTAGGGCATTAAAGTTAAATAATAATGTTAACAGCATGACTGAAAATTAAGTCATTCTAATTTATAAAGAACATTTATAATGCTTATGTTGAGTATTGATATGTTAATTTTGTATTTAAATTAATGTGTAATTGTAGGAATTATTTTTTTGGCGAACATTTGTTCAAGGAAATAAATGTTTTAGGCTTAGAAGAGCTTTAAATAACAAAAGAATTAAAAATCTTGAATTTGTATGTAATTACGATGGGTCTAAAAATCTTTTATATATAATTTCCTTATTAGATTTGCAAACTTGAAATTTTACGAAACATTTTTAATTAGAAACTCAAAATTGCTTTAAAGTTAAAAAAATTTTTTTAAATTTTCTGCGAAAGAAAGAAAGAATATTGTTTTTGTATAAAGTTACAACGATACTGACAACTTTTCTAAAAAAAAACTTAATTCAGAAACTGACAACATTTCTGCAGGAAAAATTGCTCCGATACTGACACTTTTTCAACAAAAAAAGATGCTCAGATTCTGTCATCTTTTCTATAGAAAAAGTTGCTCAGATTCTGACAACTTTTCTATAGAAAAAGTTGCTCAGATTCTGACAACTTTTCTATAGAAAAAGTTGCTCAGATTCTGACAACTTTTCTATAGAAAAAGTTGCTCAGATTCTGACAACTTTTCTATAGAAAAAGGTGCTCAGATTCTGACAACTTTTCTATAGAAAAAGGTGCTCAGAAACTGACAACTTTTCTATAGAAAAAGTTGCTCAGAAACTGACAACTTTTCTATAGAAAAAGTTGCTCAGAAACTGACAACTTTTCTATAGAAAAAGTTGCTAAACAACTTGCAGCAACAGCAAACAAATATGAATACCAGAAGCCAAAATTATCAAGTCATTGCAATCAATGAGAGCAATAACCAACTGTGTGGAAAATAAAGAAAATATAAGAATAAAAGAAGTTTCATATGGATGTGTGTTTCTTTAACAACTTTAAGCTAGAGATTGTCGTAATAAACGAATGTCGTTTTTTATTTTAGCCAAAAAAAATATATATATATTTATTATTTGTTAGTTTATTAAAAAAATGAATAAATGGAGCAATCGAGAGGGTCAAATTTGATGTTATAAATTAAACAACATTTCGATTAACGAAAACATTTGACAGTAACTGAGCAACTTTTTCTTTAGAAATTTTGTAAATTATATGTTATGAAGCAACAGAGCAACATTTTCTATAGTAAAGTCAACGACTTTTTTTATTGAAAAGTTGTCAGTAACTGAGCAACTTTTTTTATAGAAAAGTTGTCAGTAACTGAGCAACTTTTTTTATAGAAAAGTTGTCAGTAACTGAGCAACTTTTTTTATAGAAAAGTTGTCAGTAACTGAGCAACTTTTTCTATAGAAAAGTTGTCAGTAACTGAGCAACTTTTTCTATAGAAAAGTTGTCAGTAACTGAGCAACTTTTTCTATAGAAAAGTTGTCAGTAACTGAGCAACTTTTTCTATAGAAAAGTTGTCAGTAACTGAGCAACTTTTTCTATAGAAAAGTTGTCAGTAACTGAGCAACTTTTTCTATAGAAAAGTTGTCAGTAACTGAGCAACTTTTTCTATAGAAAAGTTGTCAGTAACTGAGCAACTTTTTCTATAGAAAAGTTGTCAGTAACTGAGCAACTTTTTCTATAGAAAAGTTGTCAGTAACTGAGCAACTTTTTCTATAGAAAAGTTGTCAGTAACTGAGCAACTTTTTCTATAGAAAAGTTGTCAGTAACTGAGCAACTTTTTCTATAGAAAAGTTGTCAGTAACTGAGCAACTTTTTCTATAGAAAAGTTGTCAGTAACTGAGCAACTTTTTCTATAGAAAAGTTGTCAGTTTCTGAGCAACTTTTTCTATAGAAAAGTTGTCAGTTTCTGAGCAACTTTTTCTATAGAAAAGTTGTCAGTTTCTGAGCAACTTTTTCTATAGAAAAGTTGTCAGTTTCTGAGCAACTTTTTCTATAGAAAAGTTGTCAGTTTCTGAGCAACTTTTTCTATAGAAAAGTTGTCAGTTTTTGAGCAAAGTTGTCAGATTCTTTTTTTTATAGAAAAGTTGTAATTTTCTGAGCAACACTTTTTCCGATATCTAAGTAACATTTCCTTGCATACCCTTACTATTTCGGTGTGTAACTCCGGAAATACTTATCAATCTGATTTTAAATTTACTTCACTTCTACTCTTGTATATCTCAGCCAAAGACAGACGACTTATTAACATAATAATTAACTTAATATCGAAATTTTTAACACTCAATTGTTGTGGGCATTTTTCTAATTATTTTTTTGTTTTAACGTAATTATTCACACGCAGTAGCCGTGCTTATACTTAGTTTAGGCTTTTATAGTATTTTGACTAAAACGTTAAAAAAAGAAAAATTATAATAAAAACAAAATAAAAACCGAATTTGGAAGTTCAAAATCAAACTGGCAACAAAAAAAGCTCAAATTAAGTCACAATACAATACTAATGATGACCGATTGTTGTTGAAATTGTATGAAAATGATAAAATGAAATAAAAAATAGCAGTATTAAAAAAACACAATGAAAATCTATTAACGCATTTTTTGGTTGCGTGTTTTTTTTGGTATCCGGCGGCATCTTAGCTAACAATTATGTTTAATATTACTGACGATGAGTGCTAAACTGACCAGTTGGTTAAAGATAAATATGCACTGGTGGTGCCCAGATTTATGACTACAAACATTGCCATCAGCAGTAACGACATCATCATCATCAACATGTTAGTATTAACAATAAATTAATTACCCAATATCTATACGTCAAGGTATTTCCCCAATATTTGGTTGCTGTCATTGTTGTTTAACTTCTGCTTGATTTGTTTGAAAAGAATTAAATAAATATTTACATTTTTTTCTTTTCTTCTAAATATTTATTCTTTTCCTAAACATTTTGTTTTTTTTTACTACTTACTTATTTGGTTTCTTTTCTTTTGCTTTATGTGTTTATAGAAGTATTTATGAACAAACAAAAACATATAAATATAATATTTTTTTATTTTAATCATAAATTGATTTTAATTTATTGCTAAAAATTTTTTTCTTTTATTAAAATTGGTTGATTGTTGGTTGTTTTTTATTTTTAACAGATTAAAGTTAAGTCAATCAACTTGTTTTTATGTTGGTCATATATGATATTAATGTGATTTGTAACACCTTTTATAATTTTATGACAATATAGTTTTTAAGGAAATTTACAAAAATTAATTTTAAACCTAGTTTTAAGTACGAGGGTGTTGGTATTATATAAAAAAACTTACTGAACAAAGGAATAAAACTAATGTTCTAATAAAAAAATTAAGTTTCTTTTTATACCCTTCACCTTCGTGAGAAAGGTATATATAAGTTTGTCATTCCGTTTGTAATTTTTATAGCGGAGTCGATTAAGCCATGTCCGTCTATCTGCCTGTCTGTTGAAATCAATTTTCTGAAGACTCCAGATACCTTCGAGATCAAAATCTTCAATAATTCTGTCAGACATGCTTTCGAGAAGTTTCCTATCTGTAAAATCGGTCCATAAATATCTGAGATATGGGTAAAAATCTAAGACTACCTCTGAAAATTTCCTGAACAAATTATAAATAAAAGCATAAAAACAACAACAAGGAGATAAAGCAGTAATATGTTGGTAATACAGCTCATATTTGTTTGAGGGTGGTAATACAGTTTGACGGTGGTAGTACAGTACAACGGTTAATATTTCTTTCTGCTACAGTTTATATTTGTTTGTGTGTATGTTATGAGTGACATGTGTGGAAATTGTTCTTGCATTTGTGTACTTAATTTTTATGGGGGTGTTATGACCCCTATTGCTAATCCACTAAATTATTACACTATACCCACTCCCCAAATTTTGCCCATAGTTTTTTATATGAATGTCAAAGTTGTCCATACAAAATTTGAGAACTCTACACAGAGGGAAAAAAGAAATATATACGCCTGGTACTAAATTCACAAATATTTGGTATATATGAAGTGCCATGCCCACTATACGCACTCCGCCACGGCCACTATAACACTATGTACTATTGACAACGCAACGTTGTCAAAATTGCAACAATTCATTGTCGAAATATACATTTTATACACATCCCTTGTATAAATGTTAACAAACTTAGTAAGCTTCCTCTCTCTCTTTGACAACAATACCTTTAGTTTAGTTATGAAATCAATTAATTTAATTAATAATTTTATTGCTTCAATTACTTTCGTTAAACAAAGTTCTTTCTGGTAATTAAATACTAAAAAAACAAATTAATTTTTATTCAACTTGAACTTTTGGATTTTGATAATAAATTGTAAAATAATTTATAATCTTCCAAATCCTTATTTGTGTATATTATCAAAAGGTGTAAACATAGTTAATTATCTTGAATACGTAAAAACCACTTAATAAATATAATATATCCATAAAATATTTGATAATAAATTAAAAAAATTTTTAGATTTGTTAAAAAAACAACGTTTTCTCATATTGATTACAGTGTCAATCAAATATAATGCTTAATAGTTGAAACTTTTGTGTTAAACTACCATGAACTTTTAAACTATTTTTGTGTTTTTTTCTTCACATGTATTGTTATTGTTATTCTCCATTCTAACTTGTACTGTAAATCCCATCCAAATATGAATTAATTAATTCAATATTTTATTAATTATTAAAAAACATATTAATGTGGGTGTTGTAAAAATTAGTAGCTGCATTTTCCTTAAATACTAGATTTCTATAAAAAGTTTTAGCTTTTTTAACATAATCTTTTATGTTTTTTGGGAAAACTACTACATAAATTAAATTTTAGCCTAAGTTTGTTTAAGCCGCCTTTGCACTAACTGAATGAGCTCTCAGTTGAGTTATTAACTGTAGACTAGACTATAGACTAGACTATAGACTAGACTATAGACTAGACTATAGACTAGACTATAGACTAGACTATAGACTAGACTATAGACTAGACTATAGACTAGACTATAGACTAGACTATAGACTAGACTATAGACTAGACTATAGACTATACTATAGAATAGACTATAGACTTGACTATAGACTATACTATAGACTATACTATAGAATAGACTATAGAATAGACTATAGACTAGACTATAGACTAGACTATATATACCATAGTTCTGAATATAACCAAATCTATTCATAGTACATATGCATGTTGTCCTTCAGTAGTATACAACCAGTTCGCTGTTATCTCAATATTTCTTAACTAAAGTTTTTATATTATTTTTATAATAGTCAATTTTGTAAACATTTTAAAATGCAAAACAGCTAAGTGAATATGGATGATGTGATCTTAAGATGAGTGAATGATTTCAGCGACAACATTTTAACCAATAATGAAGATTAAATGCAAAATAGCATCTATGCAAATATACAGATGTACATATGTGACAATTTGTAATTAATTAAACTATATGATAAAAACATATATCTTAGCAACAAATCTAAATAATTAAAGAATAGAACAGTAAAAAGACAACTTGATTTCTGTGCTGTCAGGGCTTAAAAACTACTACAGCTTGAAATTGAATTTTTGAGAACTCTCTGCATGTTTAGGCCAATAGACTTAAACAGCTTAATTTACACATTTAAGGCGGGGGTTCATACACTCTACGAATGAGTAATACACTCTATAGTATGATGGACAGTTGTGACATTCTATGGCATTATTAACTCGATTACACGAAACTTGTACTTGTATCTCTTCTGCTCCACTGCTCTATTACCGTTGTAGAGTTTTTGGTGTTTAGTGGATTTTAAAGATGTTCACTCAAGTTATTGTTGTTGTAGATATGTTGTTGTTGTAGTGGCTGGCTCATCATACAACTTGTACCACAAACATTCTGAGCAAATGAAATATTTTTTTGGGTCTTTTATTTGCAAACTATAAATGCGTGTCGTTTCGTTTGAACAACCAACAGTTCTAATAGTACAGGCAACCGTGTGATTTCTTTCAAACGTTTTTATTTGTAAATATTTTTAATTTTTTAAAATAAACGTTAAAATTTAAAAAAAAAACATCAAAATAAAAAGATCATAAAACAATCTTGTAAATAAAACGAACGACAACAAACCACATACTGTGATCTTAAACAATAAAAGTGAAATCATTTTTTTTGCTAAAATGGTTAGTGCAATTAAAATAAATACTCATTTACATAATGAAGAATTTTAAAATAAAACAAATTTTAAATAATTACTTTAAATGTGACAAACAAAAATTATGTGACAGGTTGTCCTTGGAAATGTGTTTTAACGAATTTACATAAATTAAAAAAAGCATTATTATGCAATAACAATTAAAATTAATGTGAATCTTTGAAAAAGAAATATTTGTGCTTTTTTTTGTATCTTGGTGTTATATAAGAATAATTGCTGAGGAGTGTTAAGATGTGTGACAGTCAAATGTACTTACTCTTCTTCCACTTATAGGTTTGCTAAATATTTTGCAATTGTAAAGGAAATATTGAAATATTTGAAGAGTACAGAAATAATATTCTCTTGCTTTACGCCACAACCTTATATCTCAAGACTGGTCCTTAAATGGTGTTCGGAAATTAAAGGCTTTAAGAAAAACGGGCTGTTTGTTGAGACTCCAAACTTTATTAACTTAATTTATCAATTAAAGCATTTTCATATTAAATGATATGATCCGGATAAAAGACTGCACTCCTTTTATTTCCGGAAACCTGGACAGTTACATAAAAGAGTCTAGATTGAAAATCCTTCATGAGCTATATAACATAATAACTTGTCCTTCAATAAGACTTTTTCACATAAAAACCTCCAGATAGATAGTTTGATCCACAGAACGAGGCAGACGAAACAACTTTTACTCCTGAGTAAAAATCCAAAATGAGTAATATGACTTTTAAGACCACATACCCTTTATAAGGTTTAATTCTATTAAAACCGTTCATTTGTTTATAAATCTGGATCGATATCTGAAAAATATGAAAATGACTTGCAGTTCAAAGGTTAGACATTTGAGTGAACTTTTAAAATTGTTTTCAAGGATGGTCCAGAAACTAACAAAGATCAAACCCCTTTCTTTCTCATACACCTGGTCTGATTCTGGCTTGTCAGAGTTGTCACAAATTCCAATTCAAAAATTTTTAAAGACATGGTCTATAGATTTTCAATACAAATCTTGTTAAATTTTAGTTACTATCTTATTCAGTTCTATTCTAATTCAGTAAGTTCTACTTCAGTTTTTGCTAAGTTCTAGTTCAGATCGGTTCTATTTCTGTTCAGTTCTAGTTCAGTTCTAGTTCAGTTCTAGTTCAGTTCTAGTTAAGTTCTAGTTCAGTTCTAGTTCAGTTCTAGTTCAGTTCTAGTTCAGTTCTAGTTCAGTTCTAGTTCAGTTCTAGTTCAGTTCTAGTTCAGTTCTAGTTCAGTTCTAGTTCAGTTCTAGTTCAGTTCTAGTTCAGTTCTAGTTCAGTTCTAGTTCAGTCCTAGTTCAGTTCTACTTCAGTTCTAGTTCAGTTCTAGTTTAGTTCTAGTTTAGTTCTAGTTCAGTTCTTGTTCAGTTCTAGTTTTGTTCTAGTTCAGTTCTAGTTTAGTTCTAGTTCAGTTATAGTTCAGTTCTAGTTTAGTTCTAGTTCAGTTCTAATTCAGTTCTAGTTTAGTTCTAGTTCAGTTCAAGTTTACTTCTAATTCAGTTCTAGTTCAGTTCTTGATCAATTCTAGTTCAGTTCTTGTTCAGTTCTAGTTTAGTTCTAATTCAGTTCAAGTTAAGTTATAGTTCAGATTTAGTTAGGTTCTAGTTTAGTTCTAATTTAGTTCTAGTTTAGATCTATTTCAGTCTACTTCATACATTGTTCAGGGCTTTGACCTCAGTCTTATAAAAAGTTAGTCTTAGAACATAACAAGTAAAGTTGAATAATTCACCTGAAACACTATTGTCACAATGAAATTTTGCATTGTATGTAAATATAAAACCTTCTACCAAAATGTATGAACTTTTTTCAAGAAATTGTGAATAATTTAGTCTTAATTTAAAAAATACCGCACAATATTCCTTAGACTTTGTTTCAAATATTTACATGTTAACGTAAAAATCAAAAATCATCAAAAGTAAAAAAATACCTACACATTTTAAAGAGCAAATTTGTCACATAAGAAAATAACAACCTTCACCAACACTGCTTAAAATTGCAATTTCAGAAACTATTCCTAACTCTAGTCGCTCTGGTTGCTTGTGCCGCCGCTGACGTTTCGCACGTCACCAACTCTTACCTACCACCACATTCTGTTTCAGCTCAATCACGTACGGTAACATTTACACCATCTTCGGGATATTCTTCTTCAGGATCATCATTATCTCATGGTTCTTCGGGTTACAGTGGTAAACTTCAAGTTTCCCCTGGAACGACACACTCTTATAGTTCCGGATCTAGTGGCAGTGTTAGTTCTTCGTCCTATACATCTCAAGGTCCTAGTGTAGGTCAATCTTTTACTAACACTTTTAATAGCGGTAGTGGTTATTCAACTGGTGCCAAGCAGATAGTACAAAAGACTTACTCTGCCCCAGTGGTCCAACAACAAACTGTGCAAAAGACTTTCTCAGCTCCCGTTGTACAAAAGACCTATACCGCTCCTGTCGTACAACAATCTTATACAGCTCCTGGTAAATCTTATACTAGTTATGACTCTTACAAGGCTCCAGTTGTACAAAAGAATACCTATTCTGGACCCGCTTCCGTACAACAACAAGCCTATACATCACAAGCTGTAATAAAGGAATCTTATACCGCACCTGTTGTTCAACAGACTTACACAGCTCCTGGTAAAACATACAATAGCTATCAATCATACACAGCACCTGCTGTTCAAAAGACCGTTGTATCTGCTCCCCTGGTGCAACAACAAACTTTCTCAGCTCCTGGTAAATCTTATAATAGTTATCAATCATATACTGCCCCTGTTGTACAAAAGTCTTCATACACTGCTCCTGTGGTGCAACAAACTGTCACCAAAACTGTAAAACAATCCTATACTGCTCCATCTGTTGAAAGAGGTTATTTGGCTCCCGTTGTCCAACAAGCCTACACAGCTCCTGTTGTACAAAAGGCTACATACACTGCTCCTGGCAAATCTTATACTAGCTATCAGTCGGTATCTGCCCCAGCTGTACAAAAAACTACTTACACTTCTTCAGCCACCCAACAGGCTTATACTGCTCCTGGTAAATCATATAATAGTTATCAAGCTGTATCTGCTCCAATTGTTCAACAAACAACTTACACTGCCCCAGCTGTTCATCAGTCCTACACTGCACCTGGCAAATCGTATACCAGTTACCAATCAGTATCCTCACCTGCTGTACAGCAATCATACACTGCTCCGGCTGCTCAAAAGGTAACATACACTGCCCCTGCTGTTCAGCAATCATATACTGCTCCTGGTAAGTCGTATACCAGTTATCAGTCAGTTTCTGCCCCCGCTGTTCAAAAGGTAACTTACACTTCCCCCGTTACACAACAGTCATATACTGCTCCTGGTAAATCATATACCAGTTATCAGTCAGTATCTGCACCTGCTGTTCAACAATCCTATACTGTCCAAAAGACGGCCGCTTATACTGCTCCTGCCATTCAAAAAACTACCACTTATACTGCTCCAGTTGTACAACAATCCTACACTGCTCCTGGTAAATCTTACAACAGTTATCAATCTTACACAGCTCCTGTTGTTCAGAAAACTTTCTCATCATCTCCAGCCGTTGTTCAACAACAATACACTTCTCCTATATCCAGTGCTGCTTATAAGTCTCAAGCAGTCGAAACCTTTTCGGGACCATCACACTCATCTGTTATTGCTTCATCCGGTATTGATACTAAATACGCTTCCAATGGTGGCTACGTCTACTAATTTCTCATTTTTTGATATTTCAATCATCCGTTGATGTTATTACTCTCATGATCATTTAGTCATTTATTATTTCTTTTGGTTTAGAAAACGAAATTTTTTATAACGATATATATTTGTATTATTGTGTTGAAAAAGTATTAAATTTGCGAATAAAAAACAATTATTTCAAACTTATAAGAATTAAGTATTATTTTTTTCAATATCTAGTTTAGTTTTTCTTATAGTTCAGTTCTAGTTAAGTTCTAGTTCAGTTCTTGTTCAGTTCTAGTTCAGTTCTAGTTCAGTTCTAGATCAGTTCTAGTTCAGTTCTAGTTCAGTTCTAGTTCAGTTCTAGTTCAGTTCTAGTTCAGTTCTAGTTCAGTTCTAGTTCAGTTCTAGTTCAGTTCTAGTTCAGTTCTAGTTCAGTTCTAGTTCAGTTCTAGTTCAGTTCTAGTTCAGTTTTAGTTCAGTTCTAGTTCAGTTTTAGTTCAGTTCTAGTTCAAGTTCAGTTCTAGTTCAGTTCTAGTTCAGTTCTAGTTCAGTTCTAGATCAGTTTTAGTTCAGTTCTAGTTCAGTTCTAGTTCAGTTCTAGTTCAGTTCTAGTTCAGTTCTAGTTCAGTTCTAGTTCAGTTCTAGTTTAGTTCTAGTTCAGTTCTAGTTCAGTTCTAGATCAGTTCTAGTTCAGTTCTAGTTCAGTTCTAGTTCAGTTCTAGTTCAGTTTTAGTTCAGTTCTAGTTCAGTTCTAGTTCAGTTTTAGTTCAGTTCTAGTTCAGTTCTAGGTCAGTTCTAGTTCAGTTCTAGTTCAGTTCTAGTTCAGTTCTAGTTCAGATCTAGTTCAGATCTAGTTCAGTTCTAGTTTAGTTCTAGTTCAGGTCTACTTTAGGTCTAGTTTACTTCTCACAAATTCAAGGGCAACAAAAAATAATAGACCGCAGCTCCCAAATCCAACATGATTTGTGAAAAAGTTTTTTCTCTTATTTATTTTTATAACTTTTTAACACTTGATTTATGGCACTTTTATGACATAATAAAATCCATTCATTTTAAAATAAATTATTATTATTTAAACAAACAATGAAGTTTGATTTAACCAAAAATCGGCTCCTTTAATTAAATATATTTTATTATATTTATAAATAAAAAAGTTTTTAATCAAACACAATGGATACAAGGAAATGGTTAATTTCATGGTTTTGTACAAAAGATGTTTCCACTAATAACCTGATAAAATTAAATAATTTTGCAAACATCAGTCAGTTTTAAATAGCTGTCACGAATGATTAATGATTATATTTAAAAGTAGAACAAACTGAAAATTGAACTTTGGATACAAATTATTGCATCATTTCAGTTTTTTCTGATATTAATAAATCAAAATCCTCAAAGACTTCTAATAATTTTTGTTTTAAATGAAAAACACTTTCGTTCTTTTTTAATAATACTTGATTATTTTATTTATTAACTATTAAATCTATCACCAGTTTGTTCGTTTGTTCTAAAATTTGTTGATCATCACATTTGCTCTAAAATAATTAAGCACGATGACGGCGACGGTATTCGTAACCACCGTTGGAAGCGTATCTGCCAGTATGACTTCCAGAGAAGCCAGATGATACACCATGGGAGGTAGAAGCAGCGGGAGCCAAATATTGGTTGGAAGGTTGAGCTACAAAACCGTGTCCGGAGCTGGCAGCACCGAAACCACCGAAGGAAGAGCCACCAGAGGAGAAACCACCAGTGTTGCCACCGAAACCGCCAGATGAGAAACCACCTGAGTTGCCACCGAAACCGGAAGAGAAACCAGTAGAGACGGCATGAGAGGTAGAAGCAGCAGGAGCCAAATATTGACGGGAAGGTTGAACTGCAACACCATGGCCGGAGCTACCAGCACCGAAACCACCGAATGAAGAGCCACCAGAAGAGAAACCACCTGTGTTGCCACCGAAACCGGAAGAGAAACCACCAGTGTTGCCGCCGAAACCAGAAGAGAAACCACCAGTACTTCCACCGAAACCGGAAGAGACGGCATGAGAGGTGGAAGCAGCTGGAGCCAAATATTGGCGAGAAGGAGCGCTAGCAGCACCGAAACCGCCAGATGAGAAACCACCAGAGTGACCACCGAAACCAGCAGAGTGACCGCCGGAAGAGAAACCACCGGAGTGACCACCGAAACCACCAGAAAGACCACCGAAACCAGCAGAGTGACCACCAGAGAATCCGGTAGAGACACCATGGGAGACGGAAGCAGCAGGAGCCAAGTATTGGTTAGAAGGTTGAGCTACAACAGCATGTCCTACACTACCAGCACCAAAACCACCGAATGAACCTCCGAAGGAACCACCAGAGGATTGATGAGGAGGCAAATATTTGCTGCTCAAAGCTGAGGCACCGGTGGTCAATACTGCCAAAGTCAAAATGAAGATTTTCTATAAACCATAGAAGAAAACAATTAATTATTAACACAAATTCTAAGCCGTTGAATAATAAAAATGTTTATGTTTCTATTCCTCATAGAACAGGAACTGTCTGAACCAGTTGTGTTTTTTTATGAAATACTTTTAGCACTCACCATTGTGTTGTTTTGTGTGCTGTTTCAAACGAAATTCCTGAAACTGATGCTTGATCTTGAATTTCATACAACTTTTATACAAAATCTGAAACAAACTTTTGTGAATAGTGTAAAATAGAAAAATGTATATACTATATAATAATTTGTTACTTTTGTATGTATGTATTCTTTAATGTGTTTATATTTTGGCTAAAATTAATGAAGAATTTTTTTAATTTGTGTTATTTTATCAAAGAAGAAGAAGAAACAAAATATTATTTTTGTTGCTATTAAAATAGCAATTTATTCAAAAAATTCACTTTCGCACAGGAAAGTGACCATACAAGATCAGTAATAAATTAACCTATTGTATAAATATGTTAAATTTTTTTTTGAAATCAATTAAAACATATTATAAAGTAAATAGATAAGAAGATATGGGCTTTAAATACAAGAATAATTCTTTATTTTTGGTAAATTTTTTTAATGCTCTGCACAATGGGAAATATTGAAAGTCGAAAAAGTAATAGATAGGAATTCAAAATTGAATTTGTTCCATTGGAACACTCCATTAGAACACTCTCAAGAAACAATTTGAAATAAGTTAACAAGTAGAAGTTTTCGTTTCCTTAGTAAACTCTGATAATTATCTAGGAATTATCCTAGACTCCAAATTATAATGGAAACTGATTATTCAACACAGAGTTAAAAATCAACAACCGTTATTAGAAATTCGGAATAAGTCCCAACATAGTTAAATGGATGTATACAGCTTTAGTTCGTTGAGGTGCATTACAACTCATTATTGTAGACCAAATACATAAAGTTCAGAGTTGCATTGGAATGCCAAGCCTCCGTTAGGATGCTCCATTCACTACATCGATCATTGGATAATGACTACCATAGCCTATGTGGTAGGTTTAACGCATACGTATTTTGCAGTTTAATAACATATGCGAGGATTTTAAGTGTATTGCTTTCAGTTTAGAACTAAATTAAACACAGATTTTGGGTAATTTAGTTAGCGAACATAAGACCAGGATTTGTTTTAAAATAATTTGCGATGTTGCTTTAAGAATTTTACATTGTCTTCAAAACAACTGTCTTTAGGTCCTCCTAATTCCTTATGACCTTAATATTCGTGGAAATATAGAATGTTTTGCCGACATACAAGCGACTCTTCTTTTATTAATCTTTTCACTACCATATCAGTATAGATCAGTCAATGCATGAAGGATCTTCTGAGGTTTGGTCGCCTTTTTGACACTACTCTAGCTGGAGTTCTTTCTCAAGCGATGATTAGCTATCACAATTAGGAGCAACTCCGTTAGGATGAATCATAAGTAGTTTTTTTCCGCTTCTCTTAAAGACTGGTAATGTGAAGGTTGAATATGCTAGACACAGGTATAGGAACCAAATTAATGCGGTCCTCTTTGAATGCAAAATGTTCTAGGCTGCACACATACTATGTGCTAGACAAAGATGCAAACCAGTTTGGGATTCTCTTCTTCTAGGAAGATATACTGTACTTTGTCGAGGCTCAACGAGACTGAACTCTATCGAGACTCAACGACCTATTGTGATATCCGACTGCCGCATTAATATACACGATACATTTGATGTGATCTTGTCAAAACTGTGAAATTACAACTCCCTAAACATTTTACTCATAGTAAACTACTTCGTGGACTTATCTATACAAAATTGGACGTGTAGATTTAGACGAATATAGAGCATGTAAAAAGAAGAGTGAAAATCTGTATCACTTTCTTTACCACAGTTAGGCATTAAGAGTAATATTATTTCAGAGTGAAAATTTCTCACAAACACAGATTGGAAAATTCTTAGGAATTATGTCGAGGAAACTGAGTTTCTGAACCTATACTACTACGTCTCACGAAATGAACAGTTCATTTGGCACATAGTCCATTTTTTTCCAAAATCATCTTTCTTCCTAACGAAACTTTTCGGATTTAGAAGTCTTGGTTTTCTTTTATAGTACAGTATCCAGAAACCAAATCTATTTATTAAATCTACAAATAGTATCTTAAATCTTAGTTACAAGGTTGTCAGATCTTACATTGTTGACAGAAAATGTTAAAAAAATGTCTTACAACCGTTTCGACTTACAATTTTTGTTAGGCAATATTGTCAGAAATGCTTTAACGTCTGACAAAATTAACGGTTCATTTGGCGCCGAATCCATACTTTTCCATAATCTTCTTTCTAGCTAACGAAACATTTCGAATTTAGAAGTCTTTTTTTCTTTTGTAGTACAGTATATAGGAACCAGATCTATTAAGTGACTTAATGTTGTGTCGCACGGTTGTCAGATCTTACAACGTTGACAGAAATTGTTTAAAAAGTGTCTTACAACCGTGCTTTTTCTGCCAACGTTTTAAAACAAATATTGTTAGTTCACACGGTTCATTTCATTCACAGACATTTTCTAAATATTTTTCTGACAAAATTGTAAGATCTAACAAACCTTACATAGCTTAAGGCTAAATGGCAATCATCAAAAATTGTTCTCTACCATGATATGAAGAAGGTGCCAAAAGACATTGTGTCCCCTATGATAACTTACCTTTTGAAAACTAGCTGTCTAAAGAGTAGCCAGCTTTAAAGAAACTTATAGAAAAATGGTCTTAATAACAACTGTATAAAACTAGTACGATAGGATCATTAGTATTTTGCAAGCTTCATATATAATCCTGGTAAAATTGTGATAGTTCCCTCTTCATCCATGATGTTTTTGATAACTTTAGTGCCCAAAAGTAGTTTTGAGGACCATAAATTGTCTAGTGTTAACAAAATTTTAAAACAATACAACATATAAATCATTGCTATTTCCAGTTCCAATAGTTCATTTCACGCCGCATTATTTATAAGCTATGAAAATAAAAAAAAACAATACAGAAGCATTTCTTATTTTTGTTTACGTTGATCAAATAAAAAGTTATTTTATTTATTCATACAACTATTTTGCATTTTATTTATATTTTTTGTTAATTCCTGTATGAAAAAATATCCAGAAAGATTTGTTTTGTTTTTGATTTCTTTTCTATATTGTTCTTTATATTTGTTTAGATAAACTTCTTACTAATTTATTAACTAGTTATTAAGAGTTTATTCTTTATATGGGACAAACTCGTTGGTTTGGTATAGTTAAAAAAATGTTTTCAAAAATAATTTTTAATTTTTCAAATTGGGTAATATTTTTCTAAAAATCTAAAATCTTTTTAAAAAATTAAGTCATAACAAATTTAAGTTACTAGTATAAGGTTTTATAAATTGTCTATAATATTTAATGATGCTTTTATTTTTTCTTCTTTATTAATGTTATTATTTCTGTTATTTTTTTCTGTTTTAATTGCTTAAAGAAGTGAGGTTGTTTTAAAACATACGCTGAAGATATTGTTTAATGAAAACGATAATCTTATATACGAGGAGTAAACAATAAAGTTTGGTAACATTTAATATTTTAATATATGTTTGTTAAAGCTGCATTAGATAATAAAAATCTAATATATTATTTTCTTATTGCTTCCTTATGTTGCAAGTTTCAACACTTAAATTTCAATACCAGTTTAACCGCAACCCTCGGAATTTGAAACTAGTTCTTAATACCTTTCTTTTTTCAAACAAAAGTGAGAGGTAAAATTCTTAAATTAGGTAAAAACCGCTTCTAGGCATTTTTAATTAATACTAAATGTGATATAGATACTGTAAATAAATAAACAAAAAAATAATTATAATTATATTGATAATAACCGATTTATCAACTATCAACTTTTACCTATATATAGAAGAAATTATACAACATTTAAAGAATGTATACAAATCACTTTCAATTAACTAAACTGCAGCTGATGTCACTAATCGAAATAAAATTTTTTGCATAATTAATATGTTTGTTTTTTAATAAATGTTTTTTTTTTTTTGTTTGTAAATTCTATTTTTTTAGAACAGGAATAGAACGTCAATAAGACAAGCCTCACAAGAAAACTATGTTTATTATAATAATACTTAATACAAAAACAAGTAATATATTATTTGAATTTAATAATTGTTTGCGTAGGTTTAAGTTAGTTGATAATCAAATTAAAATAGAAATTCAAGTGTTGACATATTTGATAATCATATGAATTTAATATTTCACTGGTTTAATCACAGTTATTGACACGCCTACTTTAAGTGGATCGAAAGTGTTTTGATTTATTTTTTTCTCTTAATTAAAGTAAATACATAAAAAAAGCTAGTTATTTTAATAGTGATCAAAGAATATTTTATATATTATATATTACTTTAGTAAAGGCTTTTCCATTAAGAACATAGTTTTTTTAACTGGAGTAAATAAATATAAATAGCATATAGTAAATATGTATGTATGTGATATTTTCGGCCAAGTTAAAACCGTTCTTTTACGACTAGAGGGTAGAACATGGTCGTATTACAATGGTAATATGTAACAAAATCAACCCATGGTGTATAGGGTCACTAAAAGGAAAATTTATCAGACTTGAGTAGCCTTTTTAGAGCGAAACCTCAAAGCTCCCAACGTTCTAGTTTAATTCAAGTTCTTATCTAGTTTAGTTCTAGTTTAGTTCAGTTCTAGTTTAGTTCAGTTCTAGTTCAGTTTTAGTTCAGTTCTAATTCAGTTCTAGATTAGTTCAGTTTAAGTTCAGTTCCAGTTTAGTTCTAGTTCAGTTCTAGTTCAGTTCTTGTTCAGTTCTAGTTCAGTTCTAGTTCAGTTCTAGTTCAGTTCTAGTTCAGTTCTAGTTCAGTTCTAGTTCAGTTCTAGTTCAGTTCTAGTTCAGTTCTAGTTCAGTTCTAGTTCAGTTCTAGTTCAGTTCTAGTTCAGTTCTAGTTCAGTTCTAGTTCAGTTCTAGTTCAGTTCTAGTTCAGTTCTAGTTCAGTTCTAGTTCAATTCTAGGTCAGTCCAAGTTCAGTTCTAGTTCAGTTCTAGTTGAGATCTAGTTCAGTTTTAGTTCAGTTTTAGTTCAGTTCTCATCGTTTTCACTTAGGAGATATATTTCCTAATAACTACTTATTTGTTGCTTATTTTTCATTGGCAACAATTACAACATGTCGGCTTATAAAATTCAAATTAAATGTATACAGCTGCATCTATAGTAACAAAAAATCTAAAAACTGGTTCTGTCGGTCCATGTACAATTACTTTGCTTGAGTACTCGTGCTTCCTAACCTCTAACCATTTTTGAACTGAGTCACACTTTTCATTCATTCGAATCACCCCCCTAAAAAACAGCATCCGACACACTTACTTTAGGTTTACAGGCAGGTAAGATCCTTATACCTCTACATAGAGACACCGATTGTCTTTATTTTACAAGTGTGTTATCCTGTGTTAGATTAGTAAAATTCGAAGAAATGTTGAGAAAATCTTATTCACCATTTCTTAAAGATGAAATAGCTTCTGAAATTATATATGATCAGATATAACCCTAGATTATATTTTATAATCATTTGATAATAAATTTCTCATTCTTTTTTTTTCCTAGCAATAGTTGTTCACTCATTAACCCTATACCTGGTCACCTTAAAAATATTTTGTTCAAAAAATTAATGTCTTTTTTGTATTGCATTTATTGAATAAAAAACTGTAAATATGTATGTCGAGGTATTGGGTTTTTATTTTGCAAATTGTTCAACTTTATTTTGTTGTTTCTATTGTATTTAGTTAAACTATTTAACTTAATTATACTACTTTAAATATTAATTTAAATGGACAGTTTATTCACCTCTATTATTATTAATACTACCATAGATGTATTTAAAATAAATTTATAATCTTTAAAAAAATTGTATCAAACTGAGATAACGTCATTGTGATTTTATATTTATCTTTTATAATTATTTATAATATTTATAAATAACAATAAATAATATGAATCATTTAGGGTGTAGACTTGGAGAGAAAAACATTTTAAATAAAGAGTGTAGAGAAAGAGTTAGTTAATGTTATTTAAATTAGTAACGTTTTGGTGGTTGTAAGAATTGGTTATTAGGGAATATGATCAACAGTTAGATTTTTTTCTAACTTATCATTTTTGAATATTTACTTTGGAAAATGGATACTGTGGCTATTGTTTTTTAATAAAATGCCTGTCATAAATTTGAAATTTTATGTCAGGATGAACACTCTAAGACAACTTACACACAAACTGAAGTCTACAAGAAATATCTAACTATTTATTATAATAAAGTGTAAAATCTATATCTAATATGTTCAATTTGTTATTAATGCTCAAAACGCCAGCCTCTCCCAATAATAGTTTGTGTTCAGCTCATATAACACGCATTGTAATGACCCCACAATGAACATACATATATCAACATCCTCTTCGTCACCAACTTGATCATTAACAAGTTATCACTTGCAAATATCTTAATACACTGTCTTGTGTGGTGTTGGTTGGTATATGACTATCTGCAGTTTTTTAAGACATCATTACAAAAATAAGTTGGGTATATAAAATTTGTCAAGATGTTTGATCGTTGACCGACCATCAAATCAATTATGTATTTTGTGTGTAAAGTACTGAGTGAAAATTCCAAATAAAAGGGACAAGCGAAGACTGTAGACTCTTTCGCGACACAAAATCTGTTTACACGAAGGGTTAAAAAAGTTTCGGGTACTGTTTGGGATATTTTCCGAGATATGCATGGGTTTTGTCAGATCGCCTGATATGTGTTTTCGTCTTAAATTTACGACAACGATAAAGCAGCGAGAAACATCAGGGAACTAAATCAAGAGACTTTGACCAATAATATCTAGACTGGAATGCAACTTTCAAGCCTTCTACTAATATCTTGACCCAATTTTCGAGTTTGAATTGCATTGGATTCTAGTATAACATGAGAACATTCAGAAAAGTTAAATACCACAACTAAGGGATATTACTTTGATGTATTTTCATATTCCCTTAGCTGCGGTATCGAACGCGATCGATGAATTGATGACTCCACTGGCCACGTCTTTGCAATAAGGGACTTTGCCTCTCTGGACCCTTGATATATATTTGTTAATGCACATACATATACTGGACGTTGTAGAATCCCACGTATACTCGTATGAGCAACCCACGTTATAGTTATTGTAAAATTTCTGTAGACGAAAAAGAACCGGAACAATATCTTTCATCTGACTATCATGCTCTACAAGAGCGAATAGTTCCCTCTGGATCAAAGCATAAACACGTATAATATTCAGTCAATCTGTTTGTAGAAAAGCATTTGGCCTAAAACAATAGCCGATCCAGAGGGTGATGAAATGAAAAAAGGAAAAAAGAAATTAAGTAAAAAAGATAAAAATAACTCCCCCAACGCTTGAGCTGGATCCGCACCTGGCATAAACGTTATAAGGTAAAATTGTGAAATCCCTTGTTAATAGGTTTGTTAGCTTAAAACAAATGAATTTTGAAGGGCTTAATGTGAGTACCTGGTATGATGCTCTACCCCACGGTGGTCTTTTCGAGATGTAAAACATCCCTTCCGTTTAAAACCACGCAGTTGGGATGGCCTCTGTTGTTTCGGCAACAGCAGCTAGAGACGTAACTGGTGGACCGAAGTACGAATCCAACAAATAATCCGTGGACTTTATTCTTACACACAGGGACACACTGTGGTATACTATGATCATATCCGACATACGACATGCAATCTATGCAAGGACTAAGCCAGGCAGTAGACTGTACCCTATTTTTTTTTTTTGTCCCAGCCAGTCTAGAGGTATTGGAATAAAATTAAGGTGGAGGCTTCACCAAGGTTACATGCCCCTGGGGAAGTTAGCTTGAAACAGTAAAAACGTCATTGTATTAGACTTGCTTAACGTGTTTGAAACCGTATGAATCTATTAGCGACGTTAAGGTAAAAATTCATTATCGCCGCATATAGCGGTTCCTCACAATCGCACTTGCTGGCAATTTTTCAATAAGATGTTGAATCTTTGTTGCACACCTTAATTTAATATTTTTTTCAGATATTTGGTGATATTTTTATTCTCTTTAGTTGAAGACAAAACAAATTGATTCTGCATTTATTTAATTTTAAATAATTCTTACTTTTGATTTTTTTTTTATTTTTAATTTTAATAATTGTAAAATATTCATATGGATTGCAAAAAAGTAAATATATTCGAAATGAGGCCACAATAATAAGCTACTTAATTTTGTTTTCTTTGGAAGTTTTATCTTTGTTGAATTTTGGCTTTTGTCGATTAAAACGTTTATTTTTATTTTTTTTCTGCTCTTCAGATTGCGTTTGTGTATCTGAGTGTGCAGTTTTTTTTGCAGCAGATGAAGTCAATAAACAGCAGGTAAGAAAAAGCATTTAACTAAAATTTGCATTTACAGCCACAGAACAGTGGATTGTAAGGTGATGTGGATTTAAGCGAAAATTTCTCACGTTACTTTGTTAGGAA
Source organism: Lucilia cuprina (assembly GCF_022045245.1). NCBI lineage: Eukaryota > Metazoa > Arthropoda > Insecta > Diptera > Calliphoridae > Lucilia > Lucilia cuprina. The sequence goes on along the minus strand of NC_060951.1, from coordinate 39,233,187 downwards.
AGAAAATATTGTAGTTGTAGGTTTTGCGTATAATTTCGTAAACAGATATCATCAGAGAGTGATCAATTAACGTTCTAAATATAAGTTATAGTTCCTTATTATTAGTTCTTCTTATTTATATTATTAATAAATGCATATTTGAAAATTTAGTTTATTTCAAAACTTGATATTTTAAGTTTATTGACATCATCTAGTCCCCTAAACAGACGTCCCGTTTTTAAGTAATTCATAAATGTTGTATGTCCAGACATGGTATTTTGAATGATGAAAAAAGCTTCCATTTATAGACTTGTTTGAAAAAAAACTTTTTATAAAACCTTAAGTATATTTAATTTGAGTAGGTAGTTGCTTCTTAAATCGTAACATCTTTAGATAATTTGAATTAACTAGAATTGCAAAGCATTTCTTTAGTACAAGTACTTGGACCAATCTCGCGATTGCATTAACACTATTATGATGTTAAAATTTAAGATGAAAAGGAAAAGTCTTGTCTGCCCTGATTTGACTTGACATGAACTTGAAGCTTTGAAAGAAAGAATGAAAACCATTAGATTTTTCTGGTAAGGAAGCAGAGCAAAGAGACAGCGAAAACACTTTTGGTGAAGAGAACTAGCAGAAAAGTCGGAAATAGAAACAAAATACTGACTCTGTGGTATAAATGATGTATGAAATTTTATGGACAGCGCGCTGTCTGCAGCTGCAGCGTAGAAAAAAGCCGGGAGTGGAAAAAGACACATTGCTTTCGGTAGTACTGAAGTTAGAGGCAGAAACAATATTCTGCTGGGATCTGAAGTATTGTGAAGAGACAAAGTTATTAATGATGTATAAAACTTTAAGGGCAGAGTACAGAAACGCCGAAAGCGAGAATAGGCATATCGCTTTCGGGAGTAGAGAAGTTAGTGGCAGAATCAAAATACTGCAGCTGCTGATGGAACTGTAATGAGCAAAATATTGCTTGGAGATGAATGACGAAAAATATTCAGGATGTTGAAGTCAGATTAGAAGGTACCAGAGAGGGACTCGAAGCTGCATTCTTTGAAGATAGAGTATACACAATACAATATAAGTATGAATTTATAGCCGGACATTGCCGACCATATGATTATTTTTTAAAAAAATAAATCATTTAATTTGTTTAATTGTGGAATATTTTTACTTATTGTTGACTAAAAAAGATTTTCTACAAGAGGGCTCAGACGGATATTTTTGGGTGTTACAAACATCAGCACCAACGCATAGTACCCTCCTCACTATAGTGGTGTAGGGTATGATAAAGGATTTGTAAGCACAAATTCGACATAAATGTTTTTTATAACACGAGAATTAAATCTCCTAAAACTGGTTAAAATCAGCACTATATTCGATCTAGAATCTATTCAGTAATTCCCTCTGAAGTTGGCATTTTTAACTCATAAATATGAATACTTCTTAACTTATTTTTAATCAGCTATAAATTGTAAATCTCCGATTATCAAAAGAATTTTTGGAAATTTGAAAAAGTTTATTATTGACCATATAAGAACCATCCGAAACTCAAGTTAATAACATGGGTCAACTAATCGCAAAAAAAAAAACTTTTGTTGCAACTCAGAGGCCAAAATTTATCTTTGAAAGTCTAATTTGTTCGCTTCAAAAATAATGTCTTAAGCTTTGCTATATCTACTTCCTTCTCGCGAAAATTTATATAACTAGTATTCACTCTAGATAACCTATTCATCGGCATTCTTGGATAGTATTAATCCAGAAATAACCTTTAGTAAATTCCATATATTTTGAGCGAAATCTTTTTGATTTAGTGGCAAAATATATTTTCAATTACATATTCAGCAACTCAAACCACTGTCCATTGTAGTAATTTAGCGGTAATACATGAATTTAATGTTACTGATACTCAATGAAAGTGCATCGATAAATTGTATCTTAAATATTTTGTCACTTTCTTTAAATAAAACAAGACAACTTTTATGTGCTTGTGTGTGTTATTATTTACCACACGTTACAAACATTAAACCGAACACTTAATACACTTCTAATTATTTAAATTGAAAAGTAATATTATTTAAAAAAAACTTATGCTTAATATACCTGGAACATAAAAATGAATAAACAGATTTTTGAGCAGATAAAAAAGTTAAACTTTGATTTACTCTAATTAAAACCACTCAATCCCATAACTAAATAGTTCAAACTCTTCCCTGTAGGGTATACCTCTGTATCAAAGTAAAGAGTTTGTAAAATTTTGTTTAATCATTATATCAGTTGGTATAAAAGAAAGTAGACTTACATTGAGCCTATTTAGTATAGATTCATATTTTGCAATATAAAGTAAAGTTAAACTAAAAAGGTAAATTTTTGTAAAACAATTGAAATAATATAAATTAAAAAATACAAAATAACTTTTAAATATTTACAGAAATATGGGTGAATTGTTTCACATGTTATTAATTAAAATTGTATTACTATGGCTCATTAGTCTAACCGCCTCTTCACTGGCCATCACAACACCCATGTCAAATGAAATTAACCCTACAAAGGCAGAAAAAGTTTATGTTCATACATCGGATTTAGTGTTGAGAGAAAAGAGTGGCATACCCTTGATATATCATTTCATTACCGATTATCCACATCCACACATACCCTCTAATAACTATATAAAACCTTGGGAAGTGGTAGCCTCAAAACCGATAAGAGTTAAAAATCTAGAAGGTGCTAATAGTCGTATATTAAAAAAGAATAATATATTATATTTAGCGAAATCAAATGAATCGGAAGAGAATAAAATAAATAATTGAGAAAAAGAAACTGTTAAAAATATTTTAAATTTTTTATTTGTTGTTTTTTTGGTGTTTTTAGAGGAGATTTAAAAAACAAAAATAGTCTCTTGTTTAAGTTTTAGTATACATAACCACCATCAGCAGCGTATTGGGTATCAACACCTGAAGCAGCAGTTTGTGGAGCAGAGTAGCTGGAGTCGGTGAAAGAGGTGGAGTAAGAGGGGGCAGAGTAGGAAGCAGCAGCTTCAGGAGCAGAGTAGCTGGAACCAGATTTGAATGAGCTAGAATCAGAAGAGAAACTACCACGGCTGCTGAAACTAGCAGAGCTATCTGGAGCTGAGTATTGCTCAGAAGTGAAAGATGAAGCAGTTTCAGGGGCAGAGTAGCTGGTATCAGCAGTATAGCTAGTGCTTTCAGGAGCAACAAAGGAAGCAGCACCTACTGGAGCAGAAAAGCTGGAGCTAGATTTATAAGAACTGGTGGTAGCGGGAGCTTTGTATTCAGTAGTCTTGAAGGAAGAGAAAGAAGCAGCACTTTCAGGAGCAGAATAGCTGGAGTCAGAATCGGAAGAGAATCCACTGCGGCTGCTGAAACTGGCAGAAGTGTCAGGGGCAGAGTATTGAGTGGAAGTGTAAGATGATGAAGCTTCTGGAGCTGAATAGCTGGATTCAGATTTGAAAGAGCCAGAGCTAGTGGAAGCGGGAGCTTGGTATTCAGTAGTCTTGAAAGAAGAGAAAGAAGCAGCACTTTCAGGAGCAGAATAGCTGGAGCCAGAATCTGTAGAGAATCCACTACGGCTGCTGAAACTAGAAGAGGCAGCAGGAGCAGAGTATTGTTGGGAGGTAAAGGTGGAAGCAGATTCAGGAGCGGAGAAGCTAGAGCTAGATTTGAAAGAACCAGAGCCGCTGGAACCGAAACTGGAAGCAGGTGCTGAAGCGTAATGTTCATGCGAGCTGCTGGCTGCACCATGGGGTGGCAAGTATGTTCTGTCCAAGTGACTGACATCGGCGGCAGCCAAGGCAACGACAGCGAACAAAACAGCGGCGAAGAATTTCTATAACATAGAAGAGGAGAGAGTCAGAAAATTAAAATAATAAATTTTATGAATTTCAGTGGAAACATTGACTTTTTTCAGTTGTTGTGATTTGTTATTAGAATACTTTATTTTAGCAATCTGAATCATAGTTTTCAGATTACGTCACATATTTTCATTTATATAAAACTTATTTTTTTTTTTTGATAATACAAAATTTTCCTTAATTTAAGCTGGTTTTGAAATGAAACACTTTTGATTTGATTTTTTAAATAATAATCCTTTAATAGTTTTTTTAAAACACTAACCATTTTTGTAGAAGTATTGCTTTCAAGAATGAAACTACTGATACTGATTTAATAATTGTCATATACTTGATATTTATACTAATTTTGTTTAGAACATGAATTAGAAATATTCTAATCTTCGATTAACATGAATATGTTGTTGTTCTCTACTTTTGCACTTTTTAGATGCGTCTAGTGTTTATTTTAGTACTTTTGGTTAAATCTTGCTCTATTAAAGTTCTCAGACATTGAAGTCTTTCTTCTTGCTATCTGGGCAAATCTAAGATAACAACTTTTTCTTCTAGTTAAACTAAAATATGTTAATTTTTCGTTTTCGTTTACCAACAAAAAATTAAATTCAAATATTTTGTTTATGTTATGTTTGCATATATAATTGGAAATAATCTGAACGGAAACCGGAATTTGTTTAATTTCGACAGAAATTATTAAAAACTGCAAAATAATTTTGTTTATTTAAAGATGGAATTTTTAAAAATAACCCAGCACCCATTTGAAGGGAGTTTGGGTTTTGAAAAGTATGATTTAGTGGGTAATCAAATGAGTAAAAATAATGGAACATTTTGAACCCCTGTAAATTGTTCCTGCAACTAAATGTATGAATATCCGCTGTTCCGAAACAGCACACAATCTAAAGGGAATCCAATTAAACCTAAGTTATAGAGATCTAAATTCTTATATATATATTGTCTAAGAAGAGAAACTAAGAGTAGTTTATAAACCTTTTATAATGCGGCAATACTTTTTTGAACTAAATTTTCTCTAAAATCGAATTTTTAAAGCCTCTGGACTATTTAAATACATGTCCATCTGATATGCAAAATATCTGACTCTTATCTAGAATAAGAAAATTTGGATCCCTCCGATTTTAAACCACATCATCTAACATTAGCTTTTTCCGAGCAATCGTTCGAAAAAAATAATAAACAAATAAGAATCAAAAAACTTGTACTACTTTATCGTTATTATAAATAACATAACAACTTTTTGCTGGGTATTAAAATTTATATGAATTTTAAATGAATCTCAAAAAATATAAATGAAAGAAATAAATTATTTGTATCAATATTTTTAAATTGTTTTATTATCACTTTTGATTTTCAAGTTTAGTAAACATAACCACCATTAGCAGCGTACTGGGTATCAACACCAGAGGCAGCAGTTTGTGGAGCTGAGAAACTGGAGGTGGAGTAAGAGGGAGCAGAGTGGGAAGCTGCTGATTCAGGGGCAGAGTAGCTGGAGTCAGAGGAGAATCCACTGCGGCTGCTGAAACTGTCAGAGCTGTCGGGAGAAGAGTATTGCTTGGAGGTGAAAGAGGAAGCAGTTTCAGGAGCAGAGTAGCTGGAGCTAGATTTAAAGGAGCTGCTGGAAGAGGGTGCCTTATATTCAGTAGTCTTGGAGGAGGTGAAAGAAGCAGCACTTTCGGGAGCAGAGAAGCTAGAGCCGGATTTGAAGGAGCTGGAACCAGATTTGAAAGAGCCCGAAGTGGGAGCTTTGTATTCAGTGGTCTTGAATGAGGAGGTAGAAGCAGCACTTTCAGGTGCAGAGTAGCTGAAGTCAGAATCGATGGAATTGGAAACAGGTGCCTTGTATTCGGACTTTTTGGAAGAAGTGAAGGAAGCTGCACTATCGGGAGAAGAGAAGCTGGATGTTGAATCGGAAGAGAAACCACTGCGGCTGCTGAAACTGCTAGAGCTATCGGGAGCAGAGTATTGCTTAGAAGTGAAAGAAGAAGCAGATTCAGGAGCAGAGAAGCTAGAGCCAGATTTAAATGAACCCGAAGTAGAAGGACCCGATTCATAATGTTCATGAGTGCTGCTGGCAGCTCCATGAGGTGGCAAGTATGATCTATCCAAATGGCTTACATCGGCGGCAGCTAAGGCAACGACGGCAAACAAAACAGCTACGAAGAATTCCTATAAAAAAGAAATACATATTAATTATAAAATTGTATAAAATAAAGATAAAACCTCTTAATATTTATTTAAATATACTTTTTAAATAGTTATTAATATATCAGTATTAAATTAATTATGCATTGATATTTTAATAAACATTTGGCTACTGTTTTAGATAAAAAAACAAAAAGTTGCACGGTTTAATGAGCTGTTTATGCTAATACGACTTGCTGAGGAAATTGTTGTATAAAAATTTTGTAGGACTGATCTTACTAAATATTTTTTTTTAATAAGTAGAAAATATTTTATAAATTTCACTTTTTAAATATATTTGAATGAGTCCTTAAATTTAATTTTACCAACCATTTTTGCTAATGGAAGTACTGCTTCAGAGAATGATACTACTGATACTGATTTAATCATGTTTCATCAATTGTTATTTATATAATGGCAAAGCATTCTAAATTTGAAATAAAAAATTTACCTAATAACTTATTGGTTTTCTCAATTGTGTAATTGTACATGTGTCATCCATTGTCAATTATATTGATTTAAATGAAAGTAAACTCACCAAAAATAAACTTGATCCATTAAGTTGTGAAATATTCGTGCCAAAAAATGACAACAACTTTTTCTTCTGCAAAAAATTAATTAATTTATCAAATAATTAAGAATGTCATCTATTAAGTCATTAATTTGCAATTAATGCAAATAAACCCAGCGACAGTTGTATTTATAGATAAATAGATAGATAGATAGATAGATAGATAGATAGATAGATAGATAGATAGATAGATAGATAGATAGATAGATAGATAGATAGATAGACAAATTGTATGAAAAAATCTGTCAACAGATATTTAATTCACTAACCATTTTTGTTAACGAAAGTAATGCTTGTTAGTTTGAAGCTACTGATACTGATTTAACCATTCTCATTCTCTTGTTATTTATACTAACTTCTTCTTAGAATAAAACATTCTAATTTTCAAATTAGATAATAAATCACCAAAAGCGATTGGTTAGCATTATTCTTATTTATTTAGGTTAATTAAATAAAAACTTGCCGCTATTAATTAAAGTTCTAAAACACTTTCATTATCGTCAACAACTTTTTCATCGGCTATCAAAGAATATGGAGATTTTTATAACCTACGCCATTTTAGTGGGGAGGGTATATTAGGTTTGTGCGTACAGAAATATTCGTCCTATACCCACCTTTAAAGTATACCAATCAGCTTAGAATCATTTTCTGACTCGATTAAGCTATGTCCGTCCGTCCGTCTGGCTGTCTATGTAAACCGCAATTTTCAAGATAATTGGATGAAATTTAGCACACACGCTTCTTTTGGCTTAAGGACGAAGTCTATTGTTAAAATCGATCCATTATTTCGACTAGTCCCCATCCAACCCTCAAATAGGGATTATAATTAATTTAAATGATCTATTATGTCAACAAAAGTCGATAAAACTTAGTTTTATAGAACTTTAAATGACACTAACATTTTTTGTAATGATCGGGCTTCATTTGACCCTAGTAGGGTATAATACAGTCGGCTACGCTCGACTATACATTCATACTTGTTTAAAATTGTTTAAGATGGAAACAAACCGTTTTATTTGTTTTAATTATTGTTTTGTAATAAAAACATTCACTAAAAAGTTTGACATTGGTCTATAAATAACATCTGCATGATCGATCTTGTTTAAAGTATTTTATTTATTTATTTTTTCGAATGCCAATAATTGTCCAATTAAGAAAATATCAAAAATACGTTGTCACGTTGATATTGATCTTCATAGGAAAACCATAACATTGCCTTTATATTCTTAAATATCACGCATATTCTCTTTCAATAATACATTTCTATGAATATACCAAAATCTGATAAAATCGAAAAGAGTTCTTTCAAAGTGTCATGTTATTTTCAGCGGTGCTGGAATAAGTTTTAATTCACTGATTTTTATTCTAATTTATTACCATCATCATGAATCCTCGAGAAGTTTTAGAAACATTTACACCTTTTTAAAAATGTTTGTGGTTTGTTCATTAATTTATATTTATAATTGTTGGGATTAGGATCATTTTTCGGAAATAGTAGAGAAATTTTCGTTAGTTTAACTACATTTAAAGAACTTACTTACAATATTTTTCGATTAATTCGTGAATATTTGCATACTACGTGTTATGACAAAATTACCAAAAATTATTTACTTGATTCAGTACAGTTTATGGATTCAGTAGAGTATTTTCCAGCAACATACATATTTTGAATTTTGTAAAATGTCCAGAAAATTTTGAAGCTTTTAAAGGCATACAAATTTGAAAAAAAAACAATTGTTCAATTCACAAACGATGTCGTATAGTTGTAGGGTTGTAATTCATAAAAAAATTTTTTTTCAAATAAATTTTTTTTAAACAAATCAAATCAATAATAAATAATATACGACATACTACGATACAACCGTACAACACCGATTATGAATTGGATAAATATATTTTTGACTTTAGTGTTACTATTTTTAATACAGGTCTTTTTACGATTAATTCCAGATATTTATGTAAATAAATTGAAAATTTCTAAATATTAAAAAAAAAATTGACCTTTGACCTACACATTTTATGGGTCTCTATTGAACGATATGAATAAACCATCGGAGGTATATTTAATATTTTTTGGAACAGTCAAAGATAATAACTGTTTTAAAAATCCCATAAAAACGATAAAACTATATAGATAAATCTTATGTAAATGTAAATCTCTTTTCTAACTTTTGTGAGAATCTGTCCATTATTGACAAGATCCCATTCAATAATGGAATCCAGCGATGAAATTCGGTGAAAACAAGTTTTGTATGGTCCAAAATCTCTCTACCAACTTTTGTGAGGATCGATCTATATTTTACCCTATTACACGTATAAACTCCCCTTCAGACAATGACTTTACCTCTTATTACTACATTTAATGGTGGTTATATAAGATTCGAACTGGTCGAAATAACACTATTGTTTTAATTTTTTGTCTTATTTTTATATTTTGGGTCAAAATTTTTAGGTTCGGAGGGGGGATTTTCCATATAATACCTTTTACAAAAAGTAAAATGTGATTTAGTTTTCATAATAAAGCATTTAAGTTGAATTGTAGCTTGCCTCAGATATACATACTTAAGCCATTTGGTATTAAATAGAATTGTGGTCATTTAAGTCTAATTTTGAGTGGAGCGATATTAACTATTTTCAATAGGCTTCATCTTCGGTGCAAAATTTCATTGAATTATCTCCAAAATTGCACCTAGAGATTGATTACAAGGTTTACAAGCCCCATTCGCGGGTTCTGTTTAGGGGGGGGTCTATAAAAGATCATGTGGGACAATAAAAGATCATGTGGGACAATAAAAGATCATGCGCAGTCATTTCATTGAATTATCTTTAAATTGCCACCTGTAGTTTGACTATAAGGTTTACATGGACGAACAGACTGACGGACATAACTAAATCGATTCAGAAAATGATACTAAGCCGATTCGTATACCTTAAGGTGGGTACATGACCAATATTATTGTGCGTTAAAAATATCAGAACAAACCCAAAATACCCTCCCCACTAAAGTGGTGTAAGGTATAAAAATTTTAAACGATTGTTTGATTGCTTTATCTATTAAGAACAAAAAATTCAGATTTCATTTCTGAAGTAATTTCGGAAATATATTTTAAGAATGTATTTCAAAAAAAATTAAAGTATGTTGTCACATATCGCATTCAGGTGCTGGTAAAGGCCTAAGGAATGAGTAATTTAAACCAATGTAAGTGTTTTTAAAATCATTAACATTATTCTGTGTGCATTACCGATTCCTTTATAATAACTTATTTTCATTAAACCAATGGATTTAGGTTTATAGTATTTTTCAAATTCTTTGAGTTCTATATAATTCCGACTGATAAGTAAAAGAAAAAACGAACAATATGTGTATTTATGTACATAAGTATGTTTTATAAACATATTTAAAAATTGCTTTATTTTCGTTTTTTTTTTAATATTCAAATTTAGTATACATAACCACCATCAGCAGCGTATTTGGTATCAACACCAGAGGCAGCAGTTTGTGGAACTGAGAAGCTGGAGTCACTGAATGATGTGGAGTAAGAAGGAGCTGAGTAGGAAGCTGCAGACTGTGGGGCAGAGTAGCTGGAATCAGATTTGAAAGAGCTAGAGTCAGAGGAGAATCGGCTGCTGAAACTGTCATCGGTGTCTGGAGCTGAGTATTGCTTGGAGGTGAAAGAGGAAGCAGATTCTGGGGCTGAGTAGCTAGAGCCAGACTTGAAGGAACTGGTTGAAGAGGGAGCTTTGTATTCAGTAGTCTTAAAGGAAGAGAATGAAGCAGAACTTTCAGGAGCAGAGTAGCTAGAGCCAGATTTAAAAGAGCTGGATGCAGGAGCTTTGTATTCACTAGTCTTGAATGAATTGAAAGAAGAAGCGGTATCAGGAGCCGAGAAGCTTGAGCCAGATTTAAAGGAGCTGGAAGCAGGAGCTTTGTATTCAGAGGTCTTGAAGGAATTGAAAGATGAAGCGGTATCAGGAGCCGAGAAGCTGGAGCCAGACTTAAAGGAGCTGGAAGCGGGAGCTTTGTATTCAGTCTTTTTGGAAGAGGTGAAGGAAGCAGAACTTTCGGGTGCAGAGAAGCTGGAGCCAGATTTGAAAGAGCTAGAATCGGAAGAGAATCCACTGCGGCTGCTGAAACTGGAAGAGCTGTCTGGAGCAGAGTATTGCTTGGAGGTAAAGGAGGAGGCAGATTCAGGAGCAGAGAAGCTGGAACCAGATTTGAAGGAACCAGAAGTGGAACCAAAGCTTGATGGTGCCGATTCGTACTTTTCATGAGTGCTGCTGGCAGCTCCAAGAGGTGGCAAATATGTTCTATCCAAGTGGCTGACATCGGCGGCAGCCAAGGCAACTACGGCGAACAAAACTGCGGTGAAGAATTTCTGTAATATTGAAAAAAGATCATTATTACTAATGTTTTTTGTAAAAAGCTATTTTTTTAGATAAATCCATTGGTAATCCATCAGAGTAATTTAGTTATATTTCAGTATTTTTTTTCCTTTAGGGAATATACTAATGGAAATATTCCACTAACCATTTTGGCTAACTGAAGTATTGTTTTCAAGAATTAAACTACTGATACTGATTTAACAATTGCCAGTCTTGCGATATTTATACTACTGTTTTAGTAAGAAATAATGTTTTTTTGTACTTATTGATGAGTCTTGTGCACTGAAATGTAAATATGACAATAACTTGCTCCATTAAAGTTCTCAAAAAATATGGGAATCTTTCACTATCCAATAACAACTTTTTCTTCTATTTTTAAATTATTTACTAACCAAAAAAAATAATATTATTTAAGTTTGCATTTATAATTGCAACCAATCTGAACGGAAACCGGAATTTGTTTAAATCCTAAAATTAAAAAAATAATGCAAATAATTTGTTTAATTTAGTTATTGGCTTTGCAATTAATACTCAATAACCCAGCGACATTTATTTAGAATTTTATCATTCTGCTGATTAATAGATGTTTGTACACATAGCATCTTGTAGTTTAGACTTATTTCCATAACTTAGGTTTTAAATTATTCATTGGGTTTGGTTAGTTATTATTTATTTAGCTTAATTTTAAGATGCTCAATACATGTTTATTTCATCTTTCACTTCCACTCACAGATGCAAAATGTTATTTGACACATAAAATATTTCATTTTCGTTTTGGTGTACAAATTTTAAAATTTATTTAACATTTTTATTGCTTATTTTTTAATTTATATTGTTATTTTTATGTTTAACAAATTATTAAAAATAGTTTTCTATCACATTAAAATATTAAGTATTCAGTTTAGTTTAATTTATTAAAATTATATACAATTTTCTATGTTTTAAAATTAACCATTTTGTTGTTATATGTTTTCTTAGAAATAATATTGTTATTTTTTTAACTGCTCTTAGACAAAAACATATAAAGGAACAATGTATGTATTTATGTGAAAATTTTAATGTTTAAAAAACTTTGATGAATGTCTTTAGAATTTTAAAAATTGCAGCAAATTTTGTTAAAATTTCATTCTACTGTCCAGTCTAGTCTAGTTAAGTAGTGTTAACACACACTTGCCAAGTTGTGAGAGGAAATATTAAACAAGTTTTAAATTAAATGAACTCCGTTCTAATTTCATAAATATATAGTTTATATTTTAATTAAAATCTACAATAATTTAATTGGAAATAAGAAGATGCTGTTGATACAATGTCCAAACATTTCCAAAAAAAAAACAACAAGTAAGAAGTTGTAGGCGGGAGAGGCCGACCATATAATACCCTACAGCTGTATACGAATAAAATGTGATCAAGTTTTCATAATAAAGTATATAAGTGAATTGTACCTTGCCTCAGATATACTAAAGCCATTTACTTTTTAATAAAACTGTGGATATTTAAGTAAAATTTTGATGATGGCTTTTTAGAGGGGCTAGGGTCAAATGAGGCCCTATAATTATAAAGTTTATCAGGGTCATCAAGACTAGTATAGAACTTGGTTTTGCAGCTTTTTGTCGAGATATGAGTATATTAAACATAATTATGAACTTAAAAGCCCTATTTTGCTGGTTTAGTTCTATGGGGCCTATGTGAAAAAATAAACCGATGTTAACAATTTTCAATAGGCTTCGTTTACAGTACCATACAAGATCATGTTCCAAATTTCATTGAATTATCTCCAAAATTGCGACCTGTAACTTGATTATAAGGTTTACAAGCTCTATTCGGGGGTTCAGTTGTATGGGGGCTAGGTGAAATAATAGAATAGATAATAGAAGATCATGTGCCAAATTTAGAATTTAATAAGGACTCATAATATATATACTTTTTGGGTCTATGATCAATATTCGATATGTTACAAGCGGAATGATAAAATCAATATATCCGCTTTCTTCTTTTGCGATGAAAACACAAACAACTACTCGACTATATACTGTTCAATACTAACCCTCGAATGACTTGCAAAAGATGCTAAGTAGTCTATCTTTTGCGGTTAAACACTCACCCTCTATTAACTCGCAAAATATTCTCAGATGACTATTATAGAATATGATTCTCTTGGATCATAAACAAACAATTTGCTCGAGCAATCAATAGTTTTCAGTTAAGATGACACGAAATGCTGGCTTGACCCGATAGCTCGACAAGAGTAGAATTTTATTACAAGGTGTTAAACTGACAACGGAAAGGAGTAGACCCAATCGATTTAGTGCATTACTTTGCGTGGGCATGCAGCAACTTCAGTCATAACCAGTACAAGGCAAGTTCTGATTTTAGGCCTAGCTTAACAGAGCAATTGGTAGTGTTGCTATCAAAAAGTTAAGAGCAGTTTGACAAGGTGACATTCCATCACATGAGGAGTTATATGTAGCAATTCTATATTTTAGGTCTCGCAGACAAGAGCTATTGGTAGAGTTGCTATCGGTGGATCGAAATAGCACTAGGGTAAGAGAAGTTTTACAAGGTAACATTCCATCAGATGAGGAGTGAGAGGGAGTAGGACAGGTAGCTTTAGACAGCAGCTAGAGCCAAAGTTTTCAATACTGTTGGGTTCAATGTATTGTTTGGAATAGAAAGCATTCGCAAGTACATTTATCTTAAAGGATGGGAAAAAGTAAGCACTTTCAGAAACAAACAAGATGGAAACAAAAGCGTCTCACGGATGTGAGATGAAAACGAAAGAGACTTTTGTATTGAAAAGGTAGAAAAATGTTTTTTATGAGAAGGTATTGAAAGCTCGCTCAGAAACAAATTAGTTGGAAACAATGGAGCTGGCGGAAATAAGAAGAAAACGAAGCAGACTTTTAGAATGAAAAGAAAGAATAATGTTTTACATCATAGGTGGAAGAAAGCAGCAGTGTCGGAAACAGAGTGGGTGAGGGTTTCAGTTTAGAAGGATTATGTACCATAAAAAGATGGAGTAAAGACTTAAACAGAGAAACAAAAACACTGCAACGAACCCAACAGGATTAAAATACAAAGAATAAATGAATAGAAACATTCACTGACCTTCAAAGAAGAGAAAAAAACTGTATTTTTATAAGTAAAGTGAAGAATGAGATCCTGCAACCAGGATTAAAGCTGATGGGCGGGAGCACTGTAGATAGAGATTTGGATAAGCTGGAAGAGATGGGTTTGTATTCGTTCATAAGTAAGGCAACAATCAATATATTCATGAGCTAGTAAATAATAATATTAGACGAATATAGAACGGATTTTAAGATTAAATAAGTGCATAGTATTTTAAAATTTAATCGATTTGAGATCTACAGCACAACTATAACATTTCGGGATCTTTTTTATGCTTCTATCAAAATCAAAAAAATATAAAGCATAACTTAAGGCTAAAAATAATCATGACTCAAAGCTATACAAATTCAACCAAGCATTAAAATTATGCATAAAAACTCCATACTTATTATTTTGTATTTCAAACTTTCAATTTTATATGGAAATTAGAGAGTCTGATGATGCAATCTAATAACCATTTAGCGCCTTCAATTAAATATTTCTATAATTTAGCATTTGACAATCTTCAATTAAAACAAAGCCGAATTTTAAAACAAAAAAATTAATAACAATTCTTTTATTAATGGAACTACTTAATTAAATGCGTTCGTTATAAAAAATTATTCTAAATGAGAAGAAATTATAAACGAGTAATAACAACACGAAAAAAATGCTAGTATAAAACAAAATAATAATGATAAGAATTGTGTCATGGCGCAGCAATTCTATGAGTGATCACAACTTTCTTTTTCAAATTGAAAAGAATTTCATAGAAATTCTTCAATTAGAATTTACGGTAGACATAACCGCCATTCTTGCCATAGACTGTACCAATTTCAGGGGTTGGTGCTGGGGCAGCTGGTGCAGGGGCCGATGTGGGGAAACTGATCTTTTGTGGTGCAGGTACAGAGTATTGCACATTTTGAGGAGCTTGAGCTGGAGCTTGATAATTGTATGATCCGGTTTCTACAGCTGAGGATGTTGATACGGATTGTTGTACTGGAGCAGAGTAGGATTGTTGTACTGGAGCTGGGGCAGGAGCGGAGTATGATTGTTGTTGTACTTGTCCTTGAGCTTGATAGTTATATGAACCTGTTCCTACAGCAGCGGAGGAAGTGCTGACAGTTTGTTGTACTGGTGCGGGTGCAGAGTATTGCTGTTGTACTGGGGCAGGGGCAGTGTATTGCTGTTGTACTGGAGTAGCAGGTTGATAGTTATAAGAACCACTTTCAACGCTTTGTTGTACAGGAGCTGGGGCAGGAGCAGAGTATTGTTGTTGTACAGGAGCTGGGGCAGGAGCGGAGTATTGTTGTTGCACTGGAGCAGGGGCAGGAGCAGAGTATTGTTGTTGCACTGGAGCAGAGGCAAGAGCAGAGTATTGCTGTTGAACTGGAGCTGGGGCAGCAGCAGAGAATATTTGTACTGGAGTAGCAGGTTGGTATCTATAAGATCCACTTTCTACAGCAGCCGAAGAAGATTGTTGTACTGCACCAGAGTAGGATTGCTGTACTGGAGCTGAGGCAGGAGCAGAGTAGCTTTGTTGAACAGGTGCAGGAGCAGGGGCTGAGTAGCTTTGTTGTGCTGGTGCGGGAGCAGGAGCTGAGTAGCTTTGTTGAACAGGAGCTGGATAATTGTAAGCACCATTGTCTACTGAGCCAGTTGATTCAACACCTCCGAAGGATTCTTGTTGCTCATTAACTTCAAAAGATTGCTCTTGAACTTGACCGGCAGAAGAGTAGCTTTGCTGTACTTGAGCGGGGGCAGAGTAGGTTTGTTGGGGAGTTGGGGCTGGAGCAGAGTATGATTGTTGTGGTACTGGGGCTGGAGCAGAGTAGGATTGCTGTTGTTGTTGCTGCACAGGAGGAAGATAGCTTTGTTGCACTGGAGCGGGAGCAGAGTAGGTTTGTTGTACGGGAGCTGGAGCAGAGTAGCTTTGTTGTACTTGAGCTGGAGCGGGTGCAGAGTAAGATTGAACTGGGGCTGGGGCAGGAGCGGAGTAGCTTTGTTGCTGTACAGTAGCGGGAGCTGAATACTGTTGTTGTGGTGCAGGAGGCAAATAAGAGCGTTCAGATTGAGCTGGACCTGAATATGATTGTTGTTGTACTGGTGCAGGAGCTGGAGCAGAGTACGACTGTTGTTGTACTCCAGCAGTTGCGGAGTACGATTGCTGTTGAACTGGTGCAGAGTAATGTTGTTGTTGCTGTTGCTGCTGTTGAACGGGAGCATTATAATTGTATGATCCAGCAGCTTGAGCATTTGAATAGCTTTGTGAACCAAAGCTTTGTTCTTGTCCCTGAGATTGTTGTATAGAGAAGCTAGCTACTGGTACGGAAGCTTTGATCGATTCGATTTGTGCGTGTGATTGGGACTGAGTACGACTCTGTTGACTATAGCTCTGACCAGCAGCTGATTGTTTAGGTGTATAGGCGGCAACATCGGTAGAGGCAGGAGCAGGATAATTATAACTGCCTAAATGGCTGACATCAGCACAGGCTAATGTGGCCAAAGCAGCCATCGTAATAACAAAGAAAGTTTTCTAAGAAATAAAAAGAAAAAACACAATATCAATAACACTGTTGTCGAATTTCAATGTGATATATTTGTAATCCATTCATTTTAAAGCTTCACCAAATATTTGTATATGTTATTAAGCACTTTTTTAATAATGTAAACTTAATTATTTTTATAAATATCTTTTGTTGAGTTATAGTTTTTTAATTGTTTTAATAGTTTTTTTTAATAACTAAATATATTTTGTTTATTATTATTTTTATATTATCTTTAATTAACTGACCATTTTGTTTTAAATTTGCTAAAACACGGTTACTTTTTCGGTTGTACAGCTTACAAACGTTGAGTTTAAACTGATGATCCCTCTCTGGTGTTCATGACAATTTATAAGCCATCATCTTCATTTTTGGTCAAAAAGGTTTAATACTATCTTCTGGCCATTTTATGCGTGTGAATAAGTATATGTGTGTGTGATGTATTTTTACCATTCAATTTCTTGAATAGTTAGTTAAATGAATAAATACAATAGTCTGCAGACCCAAAAACGTGAGGGTCTCTCTAACGCATTTCATTATCATCGTCATTATGTTCAATTTTATTTGATACGCGTGCTGCTCTGCCAGCAAAAAAAAATACCTAAATTAGTGCAAAAGATGAAGACAGCAAATACTCATGTAAATCGATTGAAACTTAAACAACAAAACTCTCAGGGTCTAGTGCGGTAACACGCGCAGGCGTTGCACCCTCAAACACTCTCAGGCGCCCTCTTAAAGTTTTTTTGTTTTAATATGTTGTCTATTGTTATTAACAAAACATAAAAAATTAAATTTATCTCAAACAGCATTTAACTTTCGTTCATAAAAGCAACAAAAGAAAGATTTTGATCAGTTGTTTTAATTTTCTACAAATTAAATTAACACCTCTTTGTAAGCCCTTTATTCATATATGCGAAAAAACTAAAACAAAGACAAATTTAAAATCCAATAAATCATTAAAAATGTTTAAAAAATAGCAATGTTGACAACGTATTACTTTTATGTTGCAGCAACTACATAGCCTGCCAACATATTGCTCATTATTTGTACAATATTAATGAGTTTCCTGCCTCTCCACTTTTGTATTTAATTTGGAAGATTAATTATTGAAATTTGGTAAATAATTTTTATACCCTACACCACTTTAGTGGAGAGGCTATATTGGGTTTGTGCTGATGTTTGTTACTCACAATTATATTATACCCACCTTAAAGTATACCAATCGGCTCAGAATTGTTTTCTGAGTCGATTTATCTATGTCCGTCCGTCTGTCCATGTAAACCTTGTAATCAAACTACAGGCCGCAATTTTGAAGATAATTGAATGAAATTTTGTACATGATCATCTAATGTCCCAGGGACGGACCCCATTGAAAAATGGTTAAGATCCATTATTTCACCTAGCCCCCATACAACTGTACCCCCGAATAGGGCTTCTAAACATTGTAATCAAACTACAGGTCGCAATTTTGGAGATAATTCAAAGAAAATTGGCACAAGGTCTTTTATGTTACTGTAGACGAAGCTTATTGAAAATAGTTAATATCGGTCCGTTATTTCACCTAGGCCCCATAGAACTGAACCCGACAAATAGGACTTTTAAGTTTATAATTATGTTTAATATACTCGTATCTCAACAAAAACCTGCAAAAACAAGTTCTATACTAGTCTTGATGTCCCTGATGAACTTTATAATTATAGGGCCTTATTCTTATACAGGTATTATATGGTCGGTCTCGCCCGACTATAACTTCTTACTTGTTATCTTATGCAAATATTTTTTTAAACGTAATAACCATACATGTATATAAACATTTACCTATGTATGTGTATGTATATTTATTTAAAATGTTTACGTGTATTTTAAATCTATTTACAACAATATGTGAAACATAAATGTAAGATAATGTGGTGATTCAGTAAGTAGTAGGCCTGCAATTAACTTGATGAGCGCGCATTGTTTTGAAGTTTTTCTTTCTTACTTAATTGTGTTATAAAAAAATTACTATAAATCATTTTGAAGAAGTTTATTATGATGTTTTTTAATAGAGGCCTCAATTAAAGAAATGTTATTGAGATCTAAGACGATGATTGAAAATTGTGTTGATTGAAAGATATAAGTATTTTCAAGGGCCTACAACTTTTTAACTACAACTTCTGTAAAAATGGTAGTTTATAAGAAAATACTTAAATTGAATATTCCGTTTTCATAATACATATTATATTGTCTAACGATTTTAACGCGAAAAGAATCACATATTTAAATTTCAAGACTTTTATCAATTATATCTACACACATATATAGGTACGTGATGGACTCTCAACTCCTATATAATAAGGTCTAAATATATTGGCGTCCACTGTCTTTAAAAATTCAGCGATTCCAGAATATAAAGACAATCGGTATAAGTTTCCGAAAATTAAAAATAATCCAAAATAAATGCATCTTTGGACTGTATAACAGAAGATCCCACACGTCACTTTCTTGAGCTAATTGGGATTCCAGAACGTGAAAACATTTTGTATTAATTTCTGAGAATTAAAAATAATCAGAAATTAACTGATTTTTGGAGTTTTCGATGATCAAACTTCTCTCTCTTAGTTTATCGAAAGTTGAACAACGACAAAGAAGTGGTTCTGTTTTTTCGTCTTCTAAGTCTCTACAACTTCTAGAGAAACCACTGTAAGGGATGATCAGAAATTAACTGATCTTTGGAGTTTTCGATGACCAAACTTCTCTCTTAGTTTATAGAAAGTTGGACAACGATAAAGAAGTGGCTATACTATGAGGTTCCTAAAAGGTTTCTATACATTACTAGTCAAATTTCTTTGGGTTCTTTACAGAAACTTCTCTGATATCGAATGTCCCTATATCAAGTAATTCACGTGACACTTGGTAATCTTGAACAATTTTAAAAGACCCGGAACTCTGATGACCCATCAGTAATACAAGGGATATTTTCAACTAATATCATGCGGCTATTTTTAAGACAATGATGTAGCAAATAGGTTATACATCCGACTGTTCTATAACTATCTATTGTATTAAATGAGGATTTTTTCTTGAAGATTGTAAGTTCCGGTCCACAAACGGAAACTTAAGTTGACTTTTTTTTAAATAACTTGAAAATTTTCATTAATGTTTACACATAGAGATGTTGTTTTAGAAAATAAGTGTTAATTGCATTGATTTGGTTTTGTACGAATGAGAAGAATAATAAAAAGGAGTTTTCGTTATTTATACATATTAAGGTATAGACATTTAGGAGCTCATACCAGAACTTATATAAT
Organism: Lucilia cuprina; assembly: GCF_022045245.1. Classification (NCBI taxonomy): domain Eukaryota; kingdom Metazoa; phylum Arthropoda; class Insecta; order Diptera; family Calliphoridae; genus Lucilia; species Lucilia cuprina. Next base: position 39,213,249 of record NC_060951.1, on the reverse strand, counting down.
GTAATATAAAGTAATCACGTGTAAGGTCTAGTCCAATAGACACTGTTTAGACTTCTAATAAGAAAATTATTAGAAATTACTGAAATTAAATATTATTCCACTCATAACTTCCATAGTAACGGACAAACTAAAAAAGGTGAATTAAACTCTGAACTTCGAAATGGATCATAACCACTACATTCTTCTGTAAGGATATATATCGAACAAAATATATAGTTTCTAATGAACTAACTGCTGGCATTCACTAATAAATAAGTTCTAAGAATATTATAAATATCATAAAACTCTCACCATTATTACAAAAAATCTAATTTAAATAAAAACGCTGTTAACACACCTTCGCAAAATTAAGTCTAAGTTATTGAACTTATTCAAATTGTATGTCAATATTTAGGCTGGTCAAGTATATAATTCCGCATTTTACGATTATAATACCAAATATGTTAACTTTGTTTTTATTGCCCTTTTTATAGTTAATCTAATGACCCATATACATACAAATAACAAGATTAAATTATTTCAGGGATTCCAAAAAAAAATCATCATTATATATATTTCTTTTTGATAAAAAAACTAGATAAATACACATTTTTTGAAAACACAATAATAGTATTTAATGCATTTGCATATGAATTCACTTGAATTATTTGCACAGTGGTCAAAGTGACAAAGAAAAAATAAACATAGTTCGTGTTTAACATATTGTATTTATGTAAATGTCAACTACTTCAATTAATCAAAACATTTGATGAACGAAGTCAATAAAAGATGAATATTATAGTTATTTGGAAGTCAAACTTTCAATAACAAGATAGATTTTTGAACAACTCATCTATGAAAGAGATATATGTATGCATATGCATTGTTTTAAATAATAGCTAAATAAATTGAAGAAGTGTGTAGTGGCTAAAAGCTAAACTGAATGGATTTAAAACTGATTAGCGGATTGTAAACTTGTTAATCAGTTGGCACACTATCTGCTAATGGATCTCGTAAGTTCCTACCAAAGTTGTTGAAAACATTCAAATAAAAATTTAAGGCTGAGTTAGGAACTGATCTGAAACTATTCATTTTTATCAATAGTATAGGAATGCCAAGTGAATCAGTACATCAAATACTCGTAGGAGTCTGTTGCAAAGCAGGTGGTTTTAAACTGCTAGACAAAATAGACATGGACCCAGAAATTTAAATATACTTTATAACGCAAGCTTGCGGCTAACGTGTAATTGCGAGATGTAAAAATTAGATTGAATCTAGTAAGAAATTGTGGTCGGGCGAGGCCTACCATAAAATACCCTACACCTTTTACAAAAATAAAATATGATTTAGTTGCCATAATAAAGCATTTAAGTTGAATTGTACTTGCTTCAGATATACATACTTAAGCCCTTTATTGTTGAATAAAATTGTGTACATTTAAGAGAAATTTTGATGGGGGCATTTTATAGGGGCGAGGGTCATATGAGAACCTATTATTATGGAATTCGTGAGGGTCATTAAAAGATCATGTGCCAAAGTTCATTGAATTATCTCCAAAATTGCGACCTGTAGTTTGATTACAAGGTTTACAAGTCCTATTCGGGGTAAAATAATGGACCGATCTTAACCATTTTCGATAGGTTTAGATCCTGGGACAATAGAAGATCATGTACCAAATTTCATTGAATTATCTTCAAAATTGCGACCTGTAGTTTGATTTGGTTTATATGGACGGACGGACATAGCTAAATCGCCTCAGAGAATGACCCAAGAGAAGAAATTAAATTGGATTTGTTTAACATATTGTCGCATTATTATTGTCTTGTGCAGGAATTTAATCGCTATTTGACTCTAGCCCACATTCAGAATTAGTTTTTCTTCAATATGTCGCAATTAAAATAAAATTCAACATAAATATTTTATTTGCTAAAATAAATCACATTTGAAAGAATTTTACAACTGGTGTAGGGTATGAAATGCTCGGCCAAGTCCGGCTATACTTTCGTAACTTGTTTAAATATTTATTTTGATATACCTTCGCACTGTTGTATTTTTGAATAACTTTGAACTACTTTGATAACATTATTGGGAGGTCAAAGGTATTTTTAAAAGATATATAGAATTTAGAATAACTATAGAGTTCGGAATAATTGTGTTAAATTAAAAAGGAAAATATAATTTCCAAAAAGGGAGTTTTAACATGAAAGGATAAAAAATGCAAGAATGTTATCCTTTCATATTATTCAAAGTTTCCACTTTTTTAACTTTTTATCATAGAGATAAAGAAACTCGGTTCCACAATAACAAATTTCTTATTTTTCTACATAATATTTAAACAAAAAAGGACTTTGAAATTTTTAGAGGGGAAAATTTTATTAATTAATTTATTGAGATATTTAAAAAATATTATAAAAATTAAACAAATGGAGCTATGAAGACCAAATTTCAGACTTTTGTACTCCATTCTAATGTCTTTATTATAAATATTTTTTGTTGAACAATTTCGTATAAAATTTCAAGGATAATAAAGGATAAACTTTTATAAGGATATTTTTTACATCTTTTTATTCTTAAAAAATAAAACAAAATACGAGATAAAAATACTGCAATTGTCCTCTTTAGTTTGATACCCATATTGTTATAATAGTGAGGCTTAAAATATTTTATAAAAATTTTTGAAAATTGTATGCACCTCAAATTTTAAAGTCCTTTTAAAAGGATAAACGATCAGAAAATGAAAAACTGAGTACGCAGTTATACCATATAAATTATGTGCTTTCGTATGTATATGGTTTGGTTCGTGTGTGAAAAATGGTGTTGGACGGTGTAATGAATCTATCGCCAAGGCGATATTAGTATATCTAAGACCATATTCAACCGTAAGAGAGCCTTATCCAAATACTAGTCCGGAAGGATACTTTAAAGAAGGCTACTAGAGAATGCCATACTTCCATTAAGAACAATAAGTCGGTTACTAGATTAACAAAGATAATGAGCCGAGAATGAGAATGAGGTAAAGTCTCATAAGAATGTGAAAGTACGATGTTAGTATGATGGTACTTATTCCGACTGGATACATAGGATTTCGGGCACAATTACATGTAATTAGACAAATGTGGATCATACAGAGAACACTTTTTCGAAATTAGATTCAATTCTAAGAAAATATGATTAAAATATAATTAAAGAACATATAACAGACAGCACGCCCGAGGTCGGTTTAAGTTTATTTCAATGTATATCTTGAGTTTGTAGCTAATGATCTAGAAATAGAGTTAGAGAGTTAGATTGAAAGGAGGATGTATACACATCAAATATGAAGAAATACACCTAGGCCTCAATCGGGCCTGTTGTGCGCTCCTCAACCAGTGCCACATGTGGGAATCGAACCCACCTCCTCCGGTCTACCAGACTAGAACACTAACCACTAACCTACGGAGGCCACAATGGTGATGATCTAGAAATAAGTAAAATTAGTTTATTGTTAAATTTTTAGATACAATTTGTCTATTGAGTTTCACTGTATATCATTGCATTAACATATTGGCAACGATTAATTAACAATTAATTAATAAACAAGTGACGTTTTTTGATTTAAATTTGCAAGATTTTTATGCAAAAAAATGTTAAAAAAATATGCAACTAATAAAAACTATAAACATTTTTTAAAAAGTCGATTAAATTTTAAGAAAAGCAAACAAAAAGACTAAACCCATAATTTAGCATTTTTTTTGCAAAAAAAAAAAAAAACATTAATAAACAAAAGATCTTGTACGTATGTATGCATTTATTAATATTAATCAATAAATTAAACATAATAATGACATTTGTTGAATTGTAGTAAAATAGTAGCCTTGTAACTATTAATAATGTCAATACAGCAGATGAATAACCAAAAAAATCCAAAAACTATAATAAAACAAATAAATTTTTAATAAATTAACATATTTGATTTGTGTTAATCGCATTTATACTAAATATAAACTTTTAACAAAATGTTTTATAAATGTTTAAAATATACACTCAATTATAGGCCTATATTTTCTTTTGGACTTATGAAGTTGTCAAAAAATGTCATGTTATTTCACACCCAGTATTTTAAAAAATCTTATTGAGTTTAATGTCAAATATATCATTTATTTGAATATTGATAATCTCTTTTTTTGCATTTTATTGCTGTCATAAATTAGTTGAATTTATTACTATAAATACTTTTTTTAATGTATTTTTTAAATAAATATAAATAAATAAATGTACATTTTTGTTATATATGTTTTTTAATATTAATTAATTTCTCTGCAGTTTTTTTTAACAGCAGTTTGTGTGTGTGTGTAGATAAACTAAAACATATGTGTGTTTTATCAATAATTATAGTACGGATTAGTTAATAAACTATTTAATTTGTAACCTTTTTCGTGGAGTTTTGTTAAGTTAAATACAGTAAATGCTTATTTAAAAGGAAGGCTATCACAATCGATAATATGAAATGTAACGTAACTCTTTATGATGCTAAACCAGGCAGAATTCATTAATGCCCGATTTAGACTTAAAACTTAGATTTTCAGATCTTAAATAACATGAGAGTCTCCAGCTCCGTTGGAAAAGGAATCGGTGGTAATTGGGAATTCGAAACATGATTAATTGTTGAAATTCCGAACGAGATATTAAACTTAATATGAACAGAAGATTGGATCTGGTATTGTTTAATATGCACTAATCATGCTCTTGCTCCAAGCAATCGGTGCATCGTGTCACTCGCCATAAGGACAGTGACAAAGGGAACAAACAAAGGAAAACTGAAAAACGAATTGCTTAAAATCTTTTATTTCTTTGAAACTGAACTTAATGCAATACATCTTAAAACAAATTGGTGACGTACAAACCTGGATAATCTTAGATAATATAAGATCAGACGAGGGACTTTCTCCAAGCTTTCCATACAGACAAGAAAGGGCAAAGAGCAGGTTGCATTTATAACCCAGAATTCGAAACTTGATACCGAAATAAGAAATTTTATTATTAAATTTAAAATATATTATGCCAGTCAAGCTGGCTATAAAACCCTTGAATGTGGTCGATGAATCTGTACTACTGTACTGCTCACAGTGTTTATCTAATCACAGAGTGATTTAGTCCATTGCAACAAACAATCTTAAACACGCAGCTTTAATTTACTCAATTGTTTAAACAACAGCTCATAGACGAAAGTACATTCTCATCAATATGCCAAGACTTGCTTCCTATATACAGGGGACATATTTATGTGGTAGTATAGGTTATGTTAGGAAGTGTTATACCCCTTAAAAATGATGTATATCCACACGGAGACCATAAGGTCCATTGTGATTCTCTTCAAGAGGTGAAGATTCAAAAAACAGAGAAGCCAAAACGGCACATCAACATAGGAAATAAAGAAAATAGGTAGGATATAGATAAATAAATAATTATACGTAATAGGGAAAATCCATGCCCCCATATAAAGCCGAGTCAAAGAAGTGACACCAGTTTGCCATGGATCATATTCCCTAGCCATTTCAGCCTGAGGTTCTAGCATATTTTAAAATAATATGCTCGATCGTCTTTACTTTCTCCTCATCCTCGCATAAACTGCAATAGTACGATATGCTACTGTCCCACTTACAGACAAAAGTTCTAACTGAGCAGTGTCCAGTTAGAATCCCCTTAAGAACCCTTAGACTGTGTCTATATAGTAATACAAGTATTTTGGTAGCATGCATATCAAGTTTTGGCAGTCCAATCTACTATTCCAGGACTGGTTAATGATTTCACGTATTTATCGAATATCGACCTATTATAGTGACAAATGAGTGGTTTTACCATCCCTTCCCTGTCGTCTATGTCAAGATTCGTCCGCAACCTCATTACCATACACATTACATGGTAGGTAAGATATGAATTGAATAAATCATGCAACATTACCAAAGAAAGAAGGAAACTTAATCGATAACACATGAATGGAATACCGTACATCCATCACCATTCAAATAAATAATTAAAAATGTTATTCCTTCTTAGTTTACTATAAGTCTAATAATATTAAATATTATTCAAAAATAGTCCATTTCTTAAACCGTTTACTGTTGCCTACTACTACTACTACTATGTCTTTTTCACAATCTCTTATGAATATTTAATAGTTATAAATTTCATTTTCAGTTTGGATCAGGTCACTTTTAATAAATAATTAACGTGTGAATGTTGCGTTTAGATTTTTAAGATAAATAGACATAATGTGTTATATAGTATAAAACGTCATTAAGTCTAACTTCATTCAAGAAACACTTTCTAACTTGCAAAAGCCTGTGAACTTGAGGGAGTTTTTTTCCCCCTATTAAATATTCGGCATAAAAACTTAACAGATTTTGTAAAATTTTGACACAATTAATCGCTTGAACGGAAATTATAATTAAGCAACAAACTAACTAACCACCAAGCAAATGTCTATATGATTTATTTGACCGGAGGTTAGATCATTATGTGTATTTAACATATTTAATATTTCAACAAATATTTTTTATTTCATAAAACAGTAGCTAAGGTCAGGATGATATTTTGAATATTCAAATTTTTGTTATAAATATTTAAAAGCTGAGTGGGGAAAAATTTTGCTGTTATCGAAGAGAAATTGGTTTTAAAATAGATTTCAACGCTACTAATGCATTATATTAGTGGTGATCCATATTTCCTTCCTAAATATTGAAAAAGTTAATGAGGATTATAAAGGTACGGATCACATGTCATATGTTAAGTTTTTTTATTTTGTTATATGTATGAATACTAGATTTCTTCTCACATTTTATATTCGCATGGAAATAGCTAGTAATTTATAAATTTTTATTGCCAAATCTCCAAAATATGAGTTGAAGAAAAAAAAAAACATATTTTAAACTGTTTTGTATGATATGAAATTTGTAGTGGGTGGGTTTTAACATATGTTAATTTTTTTCACTCAATAATTAATAATATCTATAGTTGAGCGGCACAGTGGTGATATAATGCTTATGTATTAGAATTAAGTTCCAAAGAAATCATAATTATGCTCTTTAATAAGTACGATATTTTATATCTGAAACACTTAGAGCTTATTTCGATAATGAACAATGATGAACTTTATTAACAGAACTATAATTATACCCTACACCACTTTAGTGGGGAGGGTGTATTGGGTTTGTACTGATGCATAATAATATTGGTCCTGTACTCACCTTAAAGTATACCAAACGGCTCATAATCATTTTCTGAGTCGATTTAGCTATGTACGTCGGTCTGTCCGTCCGTCCATGTAAACCTTGTAATCAAACTACAGGTCGCAATTTTGAAGATAATTCAATGAAATTTGGTACATGATATTCTATTGTTCCAGGGACGAAGACTATTGAAAATGGTTAAGATCGGTCCATTATTTCACATCGCCCCCATACACCTGAACCCCCCAATAGGGCTTGTAAGCCTTGTAATCAAAGTACATGTCTCAATTTTGGAGATAATTAATTGAAATTCGGCACATGATCTTTAATGGTAATGTAAGCGAAGCCTATTAAAAATGTTTAAGTTTATAATCATATTTAAAAAAAAGCTGCAAAAACCAAGTTCTATACTACACTTGTTGACCCTCACAAATTCCATAATAATAGGTCCTCATATGTCCCTAGCCCCTACGAAAAGAACCAATCAAAAATTTAACTTATATGTCCACAATTTTATTCAACATTAAATGGCTTAAGTATGTACATATATCTGAGGCAAGGTACAATTCAACTTAAATGCTTTATTATAACAACCAGGGAAACCAAAATATGCAAATGCATGTTTTTTGTGGTGCGTCGTATGGACTCATGGATAAGATATTTACACGTTTCAGACCAATTTGAGAAATTTGGCATCGATTTGTTAGAGCATATTTTTGCATATTTTACCCATAAGAGCATAATTTTGCATGATTTGACTTTTTAGCATATTTAAGGCATATTTTCGAGTTTTTAGAGCATATTTTACTCTTTTAGTGCATATTTTGATGCTTTCGCTTTTTTTCGTTTTTATACATTTTTAATTTTCTTTTCAAAACTTTATTTAAAAAAATAAAATTATATTTTTTTATTTTTTTTTAATTTTTTAGCCTATTTTACAATTTTGAAAAAAATTTCGTTATGTTATAGTTTTTTATTCAATAAAGCATTATATTTTAAATCGGACATAAAACCGATTACTTTTGATTTCATGAGACCAATCCATTTTTATAGTTTAAAAAACTAATTATTGGAATTTATGACAACACCGATTAAAATGTCAGTTTAAAAGCTATGAATACAATTGGAAGAAATGTGTCAAACTTTGTTGTTTGAAATATGTTTTTTGGGGACCAAATGGTTTCATGTTATTTATTGGTTATCTGAACGTAAAATCGGAATTCTATTATACCAGTTCTTCAAACTATGAGATGAAACATTTATAAAAAAAAATATTGTAGGATATAGAATATGACATTAAACATTTATTATTTCATTACAATTTCAGTCTTTTTGAGCTTTTCAATGTTAAAAAATAATAAAAAATTTTATTTTTGGAGCATATATTTTAAATTTTAAGAGCATATTTTGAGTTTTTTACGGCATATTTAAAGCGCTTAAAACAGTTTTTTTAGAGCATGTTTTCGGTTTCCCTGATAACAACTAAATCACATTTTATTTTTGTAAAAGGTGTAGGTTATTATATGGTCGGCCACAATTTCTTACTTTTTTTTCAATGTGTTATTGTACGATCCACTGTGCGGCTAGAACCAGTTTTTTTTGGTTTACGAAAAAAATGATGAGAAACTATTTTTTACAACATCAAGCCAATCTAACACTCATCTGTTTCTTTAAAATTTTCAATAACTTCATGTCAAAATAGACATGAGATATTAAAGATCTTCGTTAAATTTATAAATGTATGTTTGTGTATTGACAATCACTCTATTATTAAAAAGAATATTTAAAGTTTATCTTAAGATTTGTTACTAATGTAAAATTGTTTAATATCTTGAATACGAACGTAATAATATTAAAAATTTGATCTATTAATGATATTTAACTTGATGTTGTTGACTTCTGAAAATTATTTAAAATCTTTAAAGCATTAATTATTTCTATCAGCTTTCGAATTAAACCACACGGTTTCATTGATAACGTTAAAAATACGTCTAAGATTTTTTCATATGGTGCCTCCTTACAGAATAGAAAAGAGTGTTAAAGTGATGTTCTCCGTTCTGGAAATACGTTGAACAATCTCATCTCCTTCATTACAAAATTATTATGCCTGATGACTCCTTCATATCTTAGCGGAATGAAAAATGTTAAACATGTACCCCCATATTTACAAATGCTTAATAAAATTATTGATGGTTTATTGTCGGAATTTATTTGTTCACGGAAAATACTGGACAGTGAAGAAAAGGTGAACGCCATCTCCTGGACCCTCTTATTATAAAAAAGTGACATATTATTATTCTTTTAAATTAAGTAACCTAGCAGATTTACATCTGATTGATCTCCAATATCTGCTAGGATAAAAGTACCAAAGTGGACTTCTCTGATTTTGCAAAAAGACCGGTTAGTTCTTTCTCTCAATCCTTAGTATTCTAAAAACTTCTTCAAACAGTCGTTTAAATTCAAACATTATCTCCTATCAAATATGCCTAAGATCTATACCTGTTTGCCCCTACATTCCCTAAAGAATAGGTGAGTCATGCTGATTTTCTTTGTTCTCAGAAAATGTCGGTTATCCTCCCCATTATAACATGTTCCATAGTAGTGTTTTAAATTGAAGCCTACCCTCCTGACATGTATACCTATTACAAATTTTTTGTGATCAATCTCGGTTGATACTTCTGAGTAAGCAAAAATCTAGGTGAATTATACAAAGGCCTAGTAGACCTTGATGTGGAACAGGTGATCTAATTAAACAACCTAGCAAAAAAAAAAAATATATATATATATAGAATTTTCCCCATGGAAGTACTGAAAAAGTCTTAAAGAAGTTATGATTTTAACACAGACGTGCCACAGGAGGGATGTTGTTTTATTTCATTCCAAATTCATTACATCTGAAGTCATTCCTAGGAAGTTATACGTTTTTTTGGAAGTTATTAGGAAGTGAAAGTGTAGTATTATAAAATACAAAATAAATTCAGATTATTTTCGCTTCTGTGAATGTCAATAAAGATCACTTCCACAGAAGTTAAAAAAATTCACTTAGTGCTACTTTTAAAGTGGTGACAAGAGTTCTTTTGGAAGTACTTCATTTGACATTTGCTGGGCCACCGCTCAGCAATACCCTAAACATTAGAGTTTAGTTACTATCTATATATATTTAAATCTTAAATGGTAATAAACATTTAATATTTCGGAAACTTACACTAACGAGGTAATGTTGGAAATCCACTATCCGCCGTGAGAGCAGAATATCCAACATAAAGTCGGGGTTCATATTAAATTTTACGCAATATATAAACTCTAGTTCCTTTTTAAATTCTTACTATACTCAACATCAAAATTATCGACAAAATATATAACTATCCAGTTCAGCTTAGAGTAGGGTATCACAAGCTCGTCTTCATTCGCCTCTACTTCTTGTATCTTATTAACAATATTTCTTTAAACTCTTTTTGGTTCTTCTTCTAAATTTAATAGTGCAAAAAGATGATTTTATTAAGTCATCAATCAATACAAAGAGAAAGTATAGAATTATTTCCAATCAAACTTTTCAAACACGAAAAAAGTTATAAAAAGAAGAATTTACAAGAATAGTTAGTTAATCTAGTAGAGAGATCTTCAAAAGAAGGGCTAACAATATGGTACGTACGTAAAAAAAAACAAATTAAAAATTCTTTAGGAAAGAATTTAACAAAGTTTCGTTTTATCTATCTAGTTGCTGAAATTCCTAATATGTAGCACTTTAATGTGCTTTGCTGTGGCTGATGTTAAGGATTTGTCTAGAATGTATTTACCTCCCTCTCAGGAGGTTGCTGATGTTAAGGATGTAAACCGCTTGTATTTACCCCCTACACCAGAGGTGTCTATAGAAAAATCAGACGTAGTTTCGGAAACTGTACCAGAAGTTGAAGATTTATCTAAGAATGAAATTACCAATAATGACATTCAGTTGGATAGCTTAGAACCTTTTACCAAGGATGCTGTTAATGATCCAGCTTATGGCAATAGTCCTTTTGGTTTTAATGGTTTACCAGGTGGTTTTCCAGGAGGCTTCCCAGGTCAAGGTTTTCCTGGACCTGCTTTTCCCCCACAAGGTTTCCCAGGACAAGGTTTTCCCGGTCAAGGTTTCCCACCACAACAAGGTTTTCCTGGACAAGGTTTTCCCGGACAAGGTTTTCCTGGACCATCTCAAAATTTTGTTAACCCTGGTTTCCGCCCACAAGGTTTTCCCGGTCAGGGCTTCCCTGGACAAGGTTTCCCTGGTCAAGGTTTCCCCGGACAAGGCTTTCCCGGTCAAGGTTTTCCTGGACAAGGCTTTCCCGGTCAAGGATTCCCCGTTCAAAGATTTCCACCTCCCCAAGCTTTCCCATCTGGACAAGGTTTTGTAAACCCCGGTTTTGGCGGTCAAAGTTACCCCAATTATCCTGTCTATTCGGAACAACTGAAAAATAAGGAGAACGGTGAAGGTGAAGATAAAGAAGACGAAAAATTACGCATACTTGTAGTCAATAGCGACACTCAGTATGATGCTGATAACGGCGGTTACTTGTACAAAAAACCCAGTGTAAAATTTTAACTAGTGTCTCACGGAATAAATACAGCGCTTTGGAATTAATTTAACAAAGATTTTGGCCAAAAATTAGCTCGAAAGAAAAAAATATAATAAATTTAAATGTAAAATTTATAGTTTTGTTTATCTATTATTTTACTTTCTAATTGTTATGCAAATTTATTAAGATCATTATGAGATTTTTTTGTTGAATTTGATAATTTTATTTTTTAAAATCTGCTTTTATTTGGTTGTTATAAGGTGATGATTTGTTATAATGGTCACTTTAAAATGCTGGCAAAAAGAGTTAAGGAAAAAGTCTTTGCGTGAGTACAACTATAAATAAAATATGAGTGATTTTGATGATTTGCCACTTTTAATAAGCGCACGCACCTACCTACCAGTTCCAATTCCAGTTCAAGTGCTTATCAAGTTCTCTAAGACATTGTGTTTGTATTTTTATGGTTTGTTATTATTACTTAACATACTTGTCATAATTTTTTATATTACATACTTATTATCTTATTACAAATCTTTGAACTAGTATTTTCAAGTTGAAGTTGACTTGAAATTGATGTGCAAAATTTGCTTGTGGCATATAAATTTATGTTAAATTTTTAATTAATCAATTATTTAATAATTTAAATATTTGTCTGAATGTTAAATGTGATGTGAATGTATTTACTTATGTTTTTGAGAGATCAGATTTGTTTAATTTTAAATAAGATTTATCGTAGAGAATCAAATTTTAGCTATTGATATTTGCATATAAATTTATGTATGTACATAGGTAATTTTCCAGCAATACTTTTGAAATTTTTTGTCAAGTTTTTTGTTTACATTCTAGTCTGTAAGCCTAAAGTTTGTGAGTTCGATCCCCACCATAGAAACTTCTAACCCTCTATATGCCTAGGATAATTTCATCGGTATTGACGTTACTTTTGAAATGACTTCTACCATAATATGCCGCTATATCAATGTAATCATATCGATATCAATATTACCATTAAGGCCGACATCGACAGAGCGTAAAATTTTCTTGCCTCACTAACACCACTTCAGTTTTTGTTTTTGCATTCTTTGCACTGAAAGAAATGTTTGTAACATTTTGTATAGTGTACTACTTTACAGTGTACTACATATATGAAATGAACAAAAAACGAAAGCATAAACTATTATTTTTGTTCATTGCCATCGGAGTATATATTATTCCTTAATATATACTCAGTGCAGTTAAAACTAAATAAATAATGGAGATTTTACAAATTTAACAAAAAATAGATTGTTATGTGTATAAAAATATCCTCCATAATGTTTTGTACTCAGATGGAGTGCTCTAAATGTCAATTATATGGAAATATTATGAGGACATTGGAAATAATATAGGAAATAACATAGTAGCGGATATTACATTTGTTTAGGAGTTTGTGTCGATAATTAAACTTTTTTAAAATTTTCATTATTTAACTGATTTACTCAGAAAAATATAACATTCGGCAAACAGGAACTTATCTTCATGTTTAACATCAGAGATTTCTCAGTATTTCAATCAAAAAACTTCAATATAAAGAGAATGACGTACGTGTGAATGAGGTAAAACCAGAGAGCTCTTAAGGTGGCTCTTAGCGTATATCTGCTCCGATTTTCGAAGAATTGCCTTTTTAAGAGAATTATGACCGTTAAAGAAATTTTTTAAGAAGACTCCGTGTACGAGGTTGTATATGGTTAAATAATCAAAATATTATACATTATAATTTCTATCAACTCCTTCTTCTGCCGAAAAGTTGCTGTTTAACTTTTTGTTTTTTCTCTTATTTTCTTTTTTCCTTTGGTTCTTAACATTTTGTTTTTTTTTCTTCTATTTCATTTTTTCCTTTTTCCTCATTTTTATATTTTGTATGAAAAAATATCAGTTTGGGGGTAAGGGTATCAAATTTCCCTTTTCCCCCGTGGATCCGCGTCTGAGTACCATCATATTCATTACCAGTAGATATTACACATTCAGTCCTATTCTGGGAAATTTTAAAATGCATATATTCGATCTACTTAATTTTAATTAACACAGATAAGACAATCCTCTCTCTGTTAGATATCGAAAAGTTACTTACTAAGAAATCGTTATTCTTAAGAATTTGTGGATATACAAAACCGGAAGTTTTTTAGTTTCGCAATATTTATATATAATAGATATTGTTAAAGTTTTCTAAGGGAATTTTATTATATTACTCAAAAACAGAATATTGAAAAATTCCTATTCAGTTTTCTAACACATTTACTGTAATTATTTTTGCACGTTCTACTTAGATACATATTAATTAATATCCTTTTCTCTATCTTCTCTTTTCAGGTGAGTCTTGTAATTGTTATAAAGTCAGCACCGGTATGTATTACTAATAAATTATTATATGTTCACATTTTGACTAGACATTAGTTAATGTCAGATTGATTTAAAATTTAAACTGACTCCAGTATCTTTAGATTGGAACTTTAGACTAAAACCGTATGCTCACTTAAATTTGCTAAAAATGAAAAAATCGAGCTTTATATAGGAAACTCAAACCCTGGAGAATTTTTTAAAATAACTATTAATTTAATTTAAAATCCATAATTTTTTTAATAACTTTTCTAAATTATTTTATTAATTTTTCTATAATAAAATAAAAATGAATATTGACTTTTCGTTTAAAGCGTTAATGAAACTTAACTTCTATATTCTAACAGTGATTTACTTCTTTCTGTAAACATAACCACCGTTGGAAGCGTATTGAGTACCAGAGCTACCGCTAGAGAAGCTGACAGAGGGAGCAGAATAGTGGTGTTGAACAGCTGGGGCAGAGTAGGTAGTTTGAACAGCTGGAGCGGAGTAGTGGACAGCGGGAGCTGAGTAGGTTTGTTGTTGAACAGCTGGGGCAGAGTAGGTGGTCTGAACAGCTGGTGCAGAATAGTGGACAGCAGGAGCGGAGTAAGTTTGTTGAACAGCTGGGGCAGAATAGCTTACAGAGGGAGCAGAGTAGGTGGTTTGGACAGCTGGAGCGGAATAAGTTTGTTGAACAGCTGGGGCGGAGTAAGTCTGTTGTACAGCTGGGGCAGAGTATTGAACAGCGGGAGCAGAGTATGTTTGTTGAACAGCTGGAGCAGAGTAGGTTTCTTGTACGGGAGGCAAGTATTCGTTAACTGGAGCTGGGGCAGGAACAGAGTGCTGATGGTGTTGAACAGCAACAGTGTGAACAGCAGGAGCAGAGTAAGTTTGGTGAACTACGGGTGCGGAGTGATGGACGGTTTCAACAGCAGGAGCCGAATAGCTGTGATGAACAGCAGGGGCAGAGTAGCTGACAGAGGGAGCACTGTGTACAGGAGGCAAGTACTTCCTGGTCAAGTGGCTAACATCAGCAGAGGCCACAGCCAAAAGAGCAAAAGCAATGAAGAATTTCTAAAAAAAATGAAAACGTAATAAAATGATTTATTGAACACTTATCTAAACTAAAGCATAATTTTAGGTGATTTTTTTAATTCAAAGTTTTTTTTTCATAAAAGTAACGAGTTGTTTTAATATAAACAATGTTTAGACACATCATCATTATGTTAAATGAACGTTAAATATTTAACAAAAAACTTTATGCAATCGTTTTAATTTTAAACAATGAATTTAAACCACACACAATTTTATTTTATATTTAAACAGAATTTAGTTAAATAGGATTTTGCATTTTTTTTTTTGTTCGAGTACGAGTTTTGGTTTTTTAATATTTTTTCTTGGCAAAATTGAACTAACCATTTTGTACGGTGTTTTTTTTGTGTGAGTAAATCAAGTTAACCGTCTGAAGAAGTCGTTGGTACTGATGTTGCTGATGTTCATCATTGATTAATTTATACTAAAACATCTTTATGTTGATTCAACATAGTTTTAGGTTGTTTTTGCTATTTAACTAGATGTTGTTGTTGCTATAGCTACAGCTATAACTGCTATTGTTTACTAATCTAACATTAACTTTAACAACAACATTTCAAAATCTTTTCTTCTGTTTTATGTCTAAAACAACATTGATTTTGTTCATATGATGCGTATGTCTGGCTGGCTGGATGATGGTGTCTGTCTGTCTCTTTCTTTGTTTTATGAATTTTAAGGCATATATTTTTTTATTATTCAACAAAACCACAAAATATGTTTTTAAAATGGCTTAAAACAAGTTGTATTTATGCGTAAAGGTCTGTCTTGACGCAACTGATTTATAGTGCGAAATTCAAGTAAAATCCCAAAATTCTGCAAGAGAATACAAGAGCAACAACAAAGTAGTATATTTCACCTTAAAGTGACTTTTTGTTTTTTTTTAGTATATTTAAAATTTGTCCAACCAAATCCAGATTTTGACAAATTTTTTTAAGTGGTTCTATTAACATAAGCGTATCAAAGGTTTTTTCCATAAATTCATAGATAAAAAACTTATTAAAATAAAGAACGACTTTGGAATTGTACTATGTTACGAGTTTTGATTTAAACTTTAACAGGGACATCCTTTTTGTAGGGCGATATTTTCTCCCTTAAAATGACAACATAACCCTGACTAGACCTTAAATAGACACAAACAATACTTCCTTTAACAATACACAAATTATGCATATCTTATGCACAACATTATCTATTTACAAATATAATATTTAAACACTTTATAATAAAATTCCTATTATAATTTAACAAATTCAAAAGATTATGTTAATTCAGATATTTTATTGTAAAGAAGCGCAGACAAAACCTTTGTAAATAGTATACAAGGTTTACTTGAGTGAACAAACACAAAAACGTAAACAGGCTTGATTGATCGTCTTCGAAAGTACATAATTCTAATCTAATCAATATCTTTGATGTCTGAAGGTTGTGTAATATTATCGAAGTGTTAAAATTATCAAATGATTAAAAATTGTAATTCCCTGTAACAATGCACTGTAATGCAGTATGTATATAGTAATCACTGCCTTGTTAGTAAAAGAGCATCTTAGTGTTTGAGACGAATTGTCAAATGCTCTACAGTATCCGATAGAACGAACTAGCATAATGTTGTATTTGAATGTATAAAAAAATAGTTCAATATTTTGCAAAAGACGTAATGATAAATGTCGAGTTTTTAGGTGCAGGATCCTTTCAACGACTGTACCATGTATGGAAAGAAGCAAAGTTTTTTGAAAATATAATTCCTTGGTTATTAAGGTTTTTTCCCAACACGTATTAAGATGTTTCTCTATTCGAAAGCTTTTAGAGGAACTGGTTCTAGTGGAATCTTTTGCAGAATTGATAAAGCAAAAGAGTAGTGAATGAAAACATATGCTCGAAATTTGTCAAAACGAGACTTTCCTCGACGGATTTACTCATTTTGAGGTGGATTCTTTACATCCTCATAACATCATTAACATACTTCATGAATTCACAGGTGATTCTTTCTCTTCATGTTATCTCGACGAAAGACAATATGGCTTCAGTGCTGGTCGATCTACTGGCGACCTAATGTCTTTCCTCTCTGAACAATCAATTCGCCGCATTAGGAAAGGAGTTTTTACTTTTCATTTTAAATATCCTTTGTTGTCGAACAATAAGGATAGCTATAGAGGGAACTGGCTCTAACAACCATATACTAAATTCCGAAGTTCCTCAGGGCTCTGCTCTGCATTTCTCAGTTTAATTTTTATGAATGATTATTGTCATTCCTCTCTGAACAATAAATTCGCCGCATGGGAAAAAGCAGAGGCTTATCAAAGGATTTGGATCATGTATAACATGATCAAACTTTATTCATTTAGATTATGAAACGAGTTTTTACTTTTCATTTTAAATATCCTTTGCTGTCGAACCTCAAGGATATTTATAGATGGGACGGTTCTAACGATCATATATTACATTTTGGAGCTCCTCAGGGCTGATTCTATTGATTCCCTAGAACATAGACGTGGAATGTTTGTCCTTACTCTACAGATATGTATATTAACACTGTTCAAGAGAGATAACGGAATTTATATCTAGAGCTCGTATTTAATCTAGTTTTGAACATACCACGATGATATAGGCTTTCCCCTGAAAGCTAATCTTTTGATTCCCTAGACCAAACGTAGGATGCTTGTCCTTACATTGTTTAAGAGAGATAACGGAATTTATCTAGAGATCGCCTATTTTAGATCCCTTTATGTAGCAACAGATTTTCACTTGTTCTTACAATAAAATCATTCTGCCTAAGTTCAAAATAACGACAAGATCGGCCACATCTTTCCAGTATATATTGATCAATTCCTTACTCCACAGATATGTATATTCAAGAGAGAAAACGGAATTTATCTCTAGAGCTCGTTTTAAATCTAGTCTTGAACATACCACGATGATATGGGCTTTCCCCTGAAAGCTAATGTTTTGATTGCCTAGAACATAGACGAAACGTAGTATGCTTGTCCTTACACTGTTCAAGAGAGAGAGATAACGGAATTTATCTATAGACCGCGTATTTTAGATCCCTTTATGTAGCAACAGATTTTCACTTGTTCTTACAAAAAAATCACTCTGTCTAAGGTCAAAATAACGACAAGATCGGCCACATCTTCTCAGTATATATTGATCAATTTCGTTGAAGATTATTTCTGATTAAGGGAATGACTAGTAAAGATCCTAAAGCTTTAGTGGCAATAGTGTTCATTGGCTCACTTACATATATTTCAAAATGCCTATATAAGAATTCAAATTTAAAATGGGTCCACTTATTCAAGTATTACCATTAGTGTCATTTTGATTTGTTTTCTTTGCAGAGGAAAATAACATACACGCCCGGTACCAAATTGACACCTAAGTGTTTATAATTTTATTGTTGGCATAGTAACGTGTCAACATTGCAACAATTCGTGTTTGAAATCTAAACAATAGTGAACTTTACCACGTTTCTTAACATTTAGACAATAGATGTATATAAAATTTAGATTTCGACAACGAATTGTTGCAATGCTGAAAACGTTGCGTTGTCAACATTACTTAATGTTGTCGTACGTATGTATATACTCTAACAACTGTTGTTATTGAAAATTTTAAACACTTTGGTGTCAATTTGGTAACAGGCGTGTTCATTCCATGATTCGAATTTAACTTCAAGCGGTGTATGAAGTCAATACCATGTTATAACCCTTTCCTTCAACTTTGTCCATAGTTACAAAAAACTTTTCGAATGAATATTACATATAATATTGTGTGTAGCGGTAAATCGATTTTACTTATTTGATGATAAACAAAACTTATCAAAGAGGTGTAAAATAAAATGCATAAATTTAAAATATTTATTTTATATTGATATTTAAATAACACGACTTGTCTGCTGGCAATGTGTGTGAGTGTAGAATTGATGAAGACTATATACACTGATACATACTTACAATATACATAAATACTTTAATAATTTACTAAACGCATTAGTTCACAATTTTTCACACCGACAGCTATAAAGAAACGCATTTCAATGGTGCCTTCTTGTCTGAAAGTAAACAAATTTTAAGTTTTCTTTAATTAAACATAATTACCTTTATTGTATTTTATATTTGTTGCTTAAGTTGTTGTTATTAGTTTTAATTTAAATTCAGCATTCGAATTGAACGTGTTTAACACGATCAATGTTTTTTAGGCCTACATCAAGTTATAAACTTAAACAAGTCAGACGAAATACCTACCTACCAGTATTCGCAATACAAATAGTGTAAATTTTAAACAAATAAACAAATTTTTATTTTGATCTTCTTTAAGCAAACATAAGTATAGACTGATATGTACAATCTCAGGTACCTCGGGTAAGGGACAATACTGAAAAGTTGAAAAAATAATATAAATAAAGTTATTCTCAGAAGAACAATATTATTTTTGCCACGATCAGTCTGGCGAAAATCTTCAATCATATGTGTTTTTAACCAATATGATATATCATCTAGGCCCCTCCTAAATACATTCATTGACCCCTTAATCAAAAATATTTTTGCAAATTAAAAAATAATTTAACTATTTGCAATTAAAAGCCAACAATTTTTGTATAATTAACATTGAAAACAATAATTGTAATAGTTAAAAACCTACTGTGTGTTTACGAGTAAATTATAATGTATGTAATTAGCCGAAACTTACTTGAAGACCGGTAAACAACTCTTTAATTTTTAATTAATAATTTGATGAATTAATAAATGGAAACATACATATACAGGGATGTTTAAGGCAAACTGTTAACTTTAATAACCAAGCCCATTATTAAGTATTAAAAATAAATTTATAATTAAATTGTTTATAAGAGTACTTATGATGGTATACAGTTAATGTAAAATTTTATATGGATCATAAGGTTAATAATTCTGCGAATACAATTAGAGATATAAATGTATTCTACTTTTTATAGCTGTAATAAGAAGTTATGATTATTATCAAATAAAAAATTTTTAGAATTTAAAAAATGTATTTGTTAAGAATATTAAAAAGTGTTTATGATTTCATAAGGAATGGGTTATTGGAACTATAAAGGAGAAGGATAATTGTCTTTAAATATATTATATATTAGAATTGTCAAAATATTCTTTAGAATTTCATTAACAATACATTATTTTGAAGTAGGTACCCTACAAAGAGAAACGAATTCAACATTCATTTAATATTAAGATTCAATACATGTTAAAGTTAACACTACAACCTACTTTTTCCTACCACAAACCGATATTTTGTGTGAAAACAAAAAAGTCCGTTTTTCTAGAAAACTATAAGAGATACAGCAAAAACAAGCTCAATCAGTGATCACTACTTTTTCCTCCCAAAAAGCGATATTTCGAGTAAAACATAAAGGCTCCTTTTTCTCGAAAACTATAGGCGATACAGCAATAACAAGCTCAATCTGTGATCCCTACTTTTTCCTACCAAAAATAGATATTTTGAGTGAAAACATAAAAGTCCGACTTTCTTGAAAACTGTAAGAGATACAGAAAAAAACAATCTCAATCTGTGATCACTAATTTTTCCTTCCAAAAATCAATATTTTGAGTCAAAATATAAAAGTCCGTTTTTCTCGAAAACTATAAGAGATACAGAGAAAACAAGCTTAATCTGTGATCAATAATGTTTCCTACCAAAAATCGATATTTTGAGTGAAAACATAAAAGTCCCGTTTTCTCCAAAACTATAAGAGATACAAGGAGAACAAGCTTAATCTGTGATCAATACTTTTCTTCCAAAAATCGTTATTTTGAGTCAAAACAAAACAAAGGTCCGTTTTTCTAGAAAACTATAAGATATATATCTGTGATCACAACGTCTTCCTACCAAAATACATATTTTGAGTGAAAACATAAAAATCCGTTTTTCTTGTAAACTATAAGAGATACAGCAAAAACAAGCTCAAACGATGATCATTACTTTTTATCCCAAAGACCGATATTTCGAGTAAAATATAAAAGTTCCTTATTCTCGAAAACTATAAGAGATACAGGGAAAACAAGCTTAATCTGTGATTACTACTTTTTCCTCCCGAAAATCTATATTGTGAATGAACACATAAAAGTCCTTTTTCTCAAAAACTATAAGAGATACAGAAAAAACAAGCTTAATCTGTGATCACTACTTTTTCCTCCCATAAATCGATATTTTGAGTAAAAACACAAAAGTCACTTTTTCTCGAAAACTATAAGAGATACAAGAAAAACAAGCTTAATCTGTGATCACTACTTTTTCCTACCAAAAATCGATACTTTGAGTCAAAATGTAAAAGTCCATTTTTCTCGAAAACTATAGGAGATACAGCAAAAACCAGCTCAATCTGTGATCACTACTTTTTCTACTAAAAATCGATATTTTGAGTCAAAACATAAAATTCCCTTTTTCTCGAAAACTATAAGAGACACAGCAAAAACAAGCTCAATCTGTGATCACTACTTTTTCCTACCAAAAATCGATATTTTGAGTCAAAACATTAAATTTCGTTTAAAACAAAAAAGTCCCTTTTTCTCGAAAACAAGGAAAACAAGCTTTATCTGTGATCACTACTTTTTCCTACAAAAAACCGATATTTTGAATAAAATCATAAATGTCACATTTTCTCGAAAACTAAAATAGATACAAGGAAAATAAGCTTAATCCGAGATCACTTCTTTTTCTAACCAAAAATCTATATTTTGAGTCAAAACATAAAAGTCCCTTCTTCTCGAAAACTATAAGAGATACAGCAAAAACAAGTATAATCTGTGATCACTACTTTTTCCTCCCAAAAATCGATATTTTGAGTGAAAACATAAAAGTCACTTTTTCAAGAAAACTATAATAGATACAAGGAAAACAAGCTTAATTTGTGATCACTACTTTTTCCTACCCAAAGTCAATATTTTGAGAGAAAACATAAAAGTCACTTTTTCAAGAAAACTATAAGAGATACAAGGAAAACAAGCTCAATCGGTGATCACAAATTTTTCCTTCTAAAATAAATATTTTGAGGGAAAACACAATAGTCCCTTTTTCTCGAAAACTACAATAGATACAAAGAAAACCAGCTTAATCTGTGATCACTTCCTTTTCCGGCCAAAAATCGATATTTTGAGTAAAAACATAAAAGTCCGTTTTTTCGAAAACTATAAGAGATACAGGGAAAACAAGCTTAATCTGTGATCACTAATTTTCCTACCAAAAATCGATATTTTGAGTAAAAACATAAAAGTCACTTTTTCAAGAAAACTATAAGAGGTACAAGGAAAACAAATAAAAACAAGCTCATTTTGTGATCATTTATTTTAACTACCAAAAATCGATATATTGAGTCAAAACATAAAATTCCATTTTTCTCGAAAACTACAAGAGATAAAGCAAAAACAAACTCAATCTGTTATCACTGCTTGTTCTTAAAAAAATCGATCTTTTGAGTGAAAACAAAAAGTCCCTTTTTCTCGAAATCTATAAGAGATACAAGGAAAACAAGCTTAATCTGTGATCACTACTTTTTTCTACCAAAAGTAGATATTTTGAGTCAAAACAAAAAAGATCCGTTTTTCTCTCAAAGACCGATATTTCGAGTAAAACATAAAAGTTCCTTTTTCAAGAAAACTATAAGAGAACAGCAAAACTAAGCTCAATCTGTGATCACTACTTTTTCCTACCAAAAATCGATACAGCAAAAACAAGCTCAATCTGTTATCACTGCTTCTTTTTAAAAAATCGATCTTTTGAGTGAAAACATAAAAGTCCCTTTTTCTCGAAATCTATAAGAGATACAGGGAAAACAAACTTAAAATGTAATCACTACTTTTTATACCCTACACCACTATAGTGGGGAGGGTATTATACGTTTGTGCTGATGTTTGTAACATACAAAAATATTGGTCCAATACCCACCTTAAAGTATACCGATCGATTCAGAATCATTTTCTGAGTCGATTAAGACATGTCTGTCCGTCTGTCCGGCTGGCTGCCTGGCTGTCCATGTAAACCTTGTGCGCAAGGTACAAGCCGCAATTTTCAAGATAATTTGATGAAATTTGGACCAAGCATGTTTTTTGGCACAAGCCTATTGAAAATGGTTGAAATTGGTCCATTATTTCACCTAGCCCCCATACAACCGTACTTCCCGATTTGAACTTTTTATGCCATAATTATGTCAAATATTCTATTATCTCTCTAAAAATTGGCATAAATAAGTTTTACATAAGTATAAATGACATTGCACATTTTCGTAAGGATCGGCCCTTATTTGACCCTAGCCCCCATACAAACCCCCCTTCAAAAAATGTCTTAAACGTCTAAAATTGACTTGTAACCATTTGTATCGCAATGAAACTCAACAAAACAAACTGTTATTTAAAAATATATCCTTTTCCCAAATTTACCGAGGATCGGCTCAATTTGACTTATATAAAGCCTCATTTAGAAATTTTAGTTTTTTATCAGTAAATTGCTTAAATATTTTGGAAAAATATTCAACATAAAAGTTTCTTTATAAAAAGTAAAAATTTTAAAAATATACTCATGGTGTAGGGTATTATATGGTCGGCCATGCCCGACTATACTTTCCTACTTGTTCTTACCAAAAATCGATATTTTGAATGAAAACATAAAAGTCCGTTTTTCTCGAAAACTATAAGAGATACAAGGAAAACAAGCTCAATCTGTGATCACTACTTTTTCCTACCAAAAATCGATATTTTGAGACAAAACATAAAAGTCCGTTTTTCTGATGAAACAAAAAAGTCCCTTTTCTGGAAAAGGGGGAAAAACCAACATTTTGAGTGCAAATATAAAAGTCCGTTTTTCAAAAAGAAGCAAATATAAAAGTCCGTTTTTCAAAAACAAGCAAAATCTGTGATCACTTAATTTATTATGTAGGGTTGTAACAAACCCGCATTAATCCTCTTTTGTTCATTCACTTACAAATAAATTTCGTTATGAATTTTTGAGACATTTAGCCATGACTTGAATACTAAATATTAAATTAGACTTCGATTTAAAATTTACAGTCAATACAATGTTCAAAACTCATTATAAAATTCGAACATTTAGTATTGAACGAAAACAAAAAAAAAATTGAATAAATTTGCAAGTATATTGATCTATTTTCTTAAACTTGAGTTACTCCTGATTCAATAAAGAAACACACACACGCCATTTAAATATTTAACACATAAATTGTTTTATTTATTTAAAAATTGAAATACTTAACAAATATGTAGTTTTGTTTTAATGGGTTTTAACAATGAAATGATCTACTAAACAATTACTTAAGCTTCAATTCTACAAAACGAAAATTGGAATCACAGTTTAATCCCCTCGTTAACAATTTACTTCTTTCTGTAAACATAACCACCGTTGGAAGCATATTGAGTACCGACATCAGCAGAGCCGGAAGAGAAGCCAACAGAGCCAGAGTAAGATTGAACAGCGGGAGCTGAGTAGCTGACTGAGGGAGCAGAGTAAGTTTGAACAGCTGGAGCAGAGTAAGATTGTACAGCGGGAGCTGAGTAGCTGACTGAGGGAGCAGAGTATGAGTGATGGACGGGAGCTGGAGCAGAGTAGGTTTGTTCTACAGGAGGCAAGTATTCATTGGAGGGAGCACCGAAGGATTGTTGAACAGCTGGGCCAGAGTAAGAAACGGATGAAGAGTAAGATTGAGCAGCAGGAGCAGAGTAGGTTTGAGCGGGAGCGGCATAAGATTGTTGAACATGACCGGAGAAAGATTGAGCTGGAGCGGAGTAAGTTTGTTGTACGGGAGGCAAATATTCGTTAGAGGGAGCTGAGAAGCCAACGTTACCAGATGAGAAAGATTGTTGATGATAGCTGCCGCCAGTGTACGATTGTTGTACGGGTGGCAAGTAAGATTTGGACAAATGGCTGACATCAGCAGAAGCCAAAGCCAAGAGAGCGAATGCAGCAGCTACGAAGAGTTTCTGGAAGTGGAAAAGAATACAATTATTAAATAAAGCACTTGTTTGGTAAAATCTGAAGTACTAACCATTTTTGTAGAATTTGTTTTGTTTTGCTTAAGTTGTGATCTTAACAAAGTAAAGGTTGGAACTGATACTCTTCATTGAATTCACTGGCGAATTTATACTAAAAACTATGCTATGAGGAGGTCCATTTCAAAAAACCAAAATACAAAATTCAAACATGACAAAAAAAAACCTTTAAAACGCAGTCGCAAACATTATTTGTTTTTGTTTTTACCTGAACTAGCTAGCACACTGCTGTAAAGAAGAGGGCTGCTAAACAAGTTTTAATGATTTACAATGTTTTGATGAAGAAAAAAATAATACTCAAAAGTCGGTTACTGAGGGTATAAGCTGCCAAAATTATAGCAAAAAAAAAACACAAAAACTGCAAAGAAACACAACAAAAATACGAGCAACATTTGCAAACTGTGAAAAAAAAACGCAAAGAAATTTGTAGATGATTTCAATCAATATCATTTGATTGACTAGCAAAAACAAAATCGCCGACTTCATTTAAATTTCAATGTTAAAAATTCCCACCATTGATGGATGAATTTGATAATTATGCACTTTTTTTGGATTCTGTTTTGGCATTTCAATTTGTTAACACTAATGAATCCGTCTAATTAAAAGATTTAAAACAGTTAATTATTGATCACTTAGATGAAGCTATAAATGGTTAATGAAATTCTGTGATTGGAATGTATAAATTTGAAACTAAATTTTTAAAATTGTTTAAGTCGACAAGTGAATCTGCAGATAATATAATTATTTAAAAAAATATTATTTTGTGTTAAGCGGGGTGCTGCTCTGATCATATGCTTTTTTATCTAAAAAGTACTTTACTAATCCGTTTTTAAACTGATAGTCATATTCCCCATGCCGCAGTATCAACAGTTGGTTTGTCATTTGCTGTTTGTGCATTTAGTCCAGCGGGTCTGAACACGAATTTTTTAGAGGTTTCAGAGTCAAAAAAACATAGCCTGGTTGTCTGTGCATAGAGACTACCATGGCAATGAGTAGGGAATAACATAGCAAGTACGGGATCTACTTTGTACACGACGTCAGTTGCAATTCCACTGGGGTGAATAAAAAATAACTAGTGTATTCAGATTTAACTTTAAAGGTTTAAAATAGGGAGAATTACCAATACGAAAGCTTTTAATGAAAAACGTACTATAAAAGGAATAACCCAAAGTAAGAAATCCACCTACTGCTGTGGCTATCCACCGATATTTTGGTCAACCAATCAGGACATTCCATGTATGCTTAAACTCCCTTACAATCAGATTTGCAAAGACTGGGTTTTACATCTTCTCTATGAATCTCAATCTTGTTGACTTATTTGGGTTTAAACTAACTGACCTATAAAATATTACATCTGACATCTGATTTTAGTTGACTCTCATAGTGAATTTCCAACTAGTTGGTCGTTTCAGAAATCACAGGAATACATACAAGAATTCATTTTAAACATATCGTGAGCAAAAGTGCGCATTTCCCTAACAACCTTAATTCTGGGTTGTTACCCTAATGAATTTTATTAATAATTTTTGCTCTACCGCAAAAAAAATAAACTCAACACGCCTTCTTTTAAAAAAGGGCGTGTTGAAAAGTTTTAAAAATAAGTTAAATAAAATACAAGATAATTACCCTATAAATATGTCAAACTAATTGTTTACATAAGAAATGGAGGGAAATAACGACCACACATACAATTTTATTTACAAGAAAATAAAAGTTAAACACGAGTCCGTCAATTCTACAAAATGTACAGGTATTAAACAAGATTTAACGCATATAATAATCTCTGTTAAAATTATTACTTTTTTTTAATTATATCACGTACTATAAGATGAAGGTCATTAAGTAGAGCTACATATGAATTCTTTAACTTATGACTGATGATCTAAAGATTATTCAGAAGAAATGATTTGTGGTATTCAACAAAAGAAAAATATATGTGTATTGAATGTAAACAACATTCAGCATAATTTAAAAACATTGTTGGGGTTTTTTCAATACACCAAAATCTCATAAACCACAACATATTTAAATATTTGGACAAAATTTTCAATCTAAAAAAATGAAAAAAATATTCTAAACAAATCAATCGCAAAAATACTGCAAAGAAACCTTAACCTTTGCCGCTGGCTGCTGCTTAAATATTTAATTAAATAATCAAGCAAACAAGTCGCATTCAACTAAAGTAAATATTTGAATAATTAATTTAATGAAATTTGAAATATTGCATAATTTTTATGATATTTAATTTTCTGTTCATTTTTTTGCTCTTTTCTGAAATGTATAAATTATAAAAGACAGAAATCGATTTTATTTTAGCAACCACATGTACATGCACACAACACCAATATCTTGTACTTTCAAAATCCCTCGTCATTGTCTTTTAGCGGAAAAAAAATCTAACAGTATTTGTGGGGATTAATAATAAAGCTCCAACATAGCAGCCCATAGCAGCTAGATGGTATATAAAGTAATGCAAAAGTGCTTTTTAACCTAAATTTGTAATGCGTGCTAATGCTAAGCAATGTTAATTTAATATAATGCACTTAATTAACCCATTGTGGGAAGACGATAAATTGTAGACATTAAAAGATCTCAGAAACTTTAGAATTTGTTAGTTACATGGAAAAGACTAGACTATAAACTAGACTGCAGACTAGACTATAGACTACACTATAGTCCAGACTATAGACAACACTATAGACTACACTATAGACTACACTATAGACTACACTATAGACTAGACTATAGACTAGACTATAGACTAGACTATAGACTAGACTATAGACTAGACTATAGACT
>NC_060951.1:39116327-39185135 GCF_022045245.1 Lucilia cuprina | reverse complement strand
GACTAGACTATAGACTATACTATAGACTAGACTATAGACTAGACTATAGACTATACTATAGACTAGACTATAGACTAGACTATAGACTATACTATAGACTAGACTATACTATAGACTAGGCTATAGATTAGACTGTATCTAACTAAATAGACTATACCATGGAGTACAAGGTAGACTAGATTATGTACTTTATGCAATGGGTTAAATTTGATCAAAACTTTTGAACTATGTATTTTACAGGCGTTATTTCTTTAAATCACAACTTCATTAATAACATGATATTTCGAAAAAAGAAACAATATAAAACGTTGGTCATTTACATTTTTTATACAAAAAATTAAAAAACACTGAAACTACACAGAAAACCTGACGATTAATGAATGGATGGATGGATCTATGAACTTCAAGTAAATTAGCAACAAAAAAAGTGTCTCAATTGAGGTTTTACTTAATGAATAAAATAAATACAATTCAATAACAATAAAAAAGAAGAAAACAATACCGGCATATGAAACAACACACAAAATGTATTAAGAAATCGGTAACGAAGAGTTTAAGTCTTTTTATTTGTGATAACCTGCGGACGCAAATATTCTGCAGATACTACTGCAAGTATTGAGTATATTGAATATCTTCTTTTTCAGCAACTTCTCTTCTTTTTCTGTTTTTTTTTTATCAAAAATTTCTCACTTTCAGCCACATAATTCGGTCAAGTCGTTTTTAGTATGTTTATCTGGACTCTCGTAATCATCATGTATCAATCACAATGTAAATGTGCAGCGGGTGATATAACCTTGCCCATAGTACCTTCCATTTTTAGTTGCTATTTCTTTTTGTTTTTGTTCATTGTAGACTTCATTACTAACTCTTACAGCTATTGTTCATGATCAGCTATAAAAGCAATTTAAACATCAAACATTTTGTGCATTTTAACCAACAATTGAACGGAACTTTTTTGATGAATTGTAATAGATTTGTTTGAAACCAGAAATCTGCGTCATGATTTTGATCGGTTGTTAGTTATTTTAATAACAAACAATTTGTTTATAAATTGCTTATTTTTAAAACCATAAAAGTTAGTAGAAATAAATTCAGCACTACATTTGGACGCTATTAAATATTCACTCTACACACAGAGTTTTTTTCACTTAAATTCTGCAATCATGACTCAGAAATACAAGTGATCGAAACTATAGTTATTTTGTTGATTACTTAAATCAGTTAAAAGAACTTTTGGTTATCTCGAACTATTATTACTTTTAAAATATAAAACTTTTAAAAATGCAGGTTAATAGACAAAGATGTTTTCAAGGATCTTGCCTGAACCTTTGTAAATTTATTTTTTATATCCTACACCACTGTAGTGAAGACGGTATTAGGTTTATCGGCTCATAATCACTTGCTGAGTAGATTTAGCTATGTTCGTCCGTCCGTTTGTCTGTCTGTCTGTCTTTGTATCCATATAAACCTTGTGCGCACGCTACAAGTCGTAATTTTCAAGATAATTTGATGAAGTTTAGAACATACTCTTCTTTGATCCGTATTCTATTAAAAATGGTTAAAATCGGTTCATTATTTCGCTTAGCCTCTATACAACCGTACTCCTGAATAGGGCCTTTGTACTTACAATTACGTAAAATGTTCTATTATGTCAACAAAAATCGGCAAAATTGTTTTATAGAACTTTAAAAATACAAGCGATTTTTGTAATGATCGGGTCTCATTTGACCCTAGGCCTCATACAAACTACCTTTCAGAAAATGACTTGAAGATCAAAATTCTCTTACAAACACTAATAACACTATTAAATTCTACATAAATAACTTTGACCAACCAATAACTCACAAACATTTATAAGGATAGACCTCTATTTACCCCTACTCCCCTATAAGCCCTCTTGTAGAAAATCTCTTTTTTGCCAACAATAAGTAGAAATATTCTGGAATAAAGTAAAAAAAAAACATTAATTTGTTTTTTTAAATAATCTACATTTTTAACTTACTGACTGGAGTAGGGTATCATATGGTCGACCATGCCCGACTATACATTCATACTTGTTTTAATTTTCTCCTATACAGTTCCTTTAAACTTTAGTAAGAAAGAGAACACGCCATATGTTCTTGAAGTAAAATCGAGTTTGAAATAAAAATCGATGAAACATATTATCACTATTTGATCCGACGAAGTACGTGAATCCCTAACGAAACCTTGATCATCAAAAAGATCAAGACCTAAAAAAAAAACACTTAGGATTTTATGCTTAAGCTGACCAAGAACAACAACAAAGTTAAAGACCTATTAAATAACGACAATTAACTATTCGACCTTAATAGATAAAAAATCTCTCATAATAACTCTTATACGACCATAATTATATATGAGAATAATTTGACAATGAAAACAAATTAACATGATGATGTCGATAATTGCCCAAATCTCTGACATGATAAACACTATGTTCGAATGCAATTTTAATTAATGAAACACACCTAAATTTGTAGTTTTAACTATGACAACCAATATAGTACTATATTCTAGAGATACAACCACATTTATGAGTTTATTTTATTAATGAATTAAAGCTTCCGAGTTGTAATTTTTTTATAATTTCCTTTGGTACTAAATTTTGTAAACCAGTTTATGTTCTTGATTCATATTCTGAAATATGAATTTCTATGCTCATTAAAAAAACTACATAGTAAATCATTTTTAAATAAACTTTAATAAACTTATAAATTTTGTCATAAATATGTTATATAAAAAAAACTAAACTAGAACTAGACTAGCTTTAAGTAAATACTAAAATGATGCGTAAGCTTTATTAAACTCTATGATGACTAAGTTAATGGAAGATAGATTGTTTAACCAAAAGTTGAACAATAATTCTGCATGCATCATAACATAAGACACTTGTAGCGAATTCGTATTAATCGTTATTTTCAGCTTAATTATTACATCATAATGCCACATTGTGTACAACATACAACATAAAATCGTAAATAAGTTGTGTGAAATAAAAAACACAATTCTTTTTGGGATATATGAATTGTTCATTAAAATGCTGACGCAGCAACATTGGTTCATGAGTACTTGAATGTATGCTTGCACACGTGTAGCTGATCGTGAACTTCAGGTAATTGTTATACATTGTCTGGTTAGTGTGTATCAGTGCAGTAAGAAACATGTAATTAGGTGCAGTAAGGTTAGGTAAGGATATAGGCGGATATAAATGTAATCCAGGCTTTTAAAACCGCTGTCATAAACTCTAAAATTATTTGGCAAAACAACAGTAAATCTAATCTGGCGGGCTTCTTTGAACAAATTACTACGGAGTGTTCAGTATAAGTGAGGACATGAGCATTATGTTCAGCAAGGCTCCAGAAACGTTGCTTGATACTTCTCCTTTATAAACGTATAGATACGAACGGTTCGTAACTTCATGCGAACTGCCTTTGATCAGTTATATACAAACATCAGATCTGCTCATTCGCCTACCAGACAGAGAATATGTCGGGAACTTTGAAACACTGATCCCAGACAGAATATCAAGGTCATGATTACTAATACCTATAATAATCCATTGCTACCTAGATGGCTCTAAATTGCGGACATATAAATGCCTTTTCACAATACTAGCTTCCAGGAGAGAAGTCTGAGAAATAACGGAATACGCAAATTTGATTAATATAAAAAAGGCATTAACATATTTACCGAGAGTAGAAGACAATTAGTTCAATATCAGATGACAAGGTAAGATATTAGGTAAGATCTTACTGGAATCTAAAAATCTTTAATCAAACACTCTCCCTGAGGAATAATTGGGAATAATTGGTAACAAAAACAGCGATCGTATTACTTTTAAAGTGAAAAAGAATGCGATATAGTTAACCCAATTATCGCAAAACTATAAAAAGCAGCGAAGGCTACACTAAAAATTTGAGCGAAAAAAATCCCATAAGACAACTTGGAATAATGAAACGTTAAGTCAAATCGCAAAGTCGAAAAAGTTTTAGTTATTAAGCATTTCGAATTGCTGATTCACAAAGATCGGATACTGTTATGGGAACTTAAGCATTAGAAAAGATGTGATACCATTTGTCAAATGGAACTAGTAGTAGTTTCTAAGCGTCTTGATTCTTCGGCAGGACAGGATTGTGGTAGAGAATATAGGGCCGATTTCATCTCGTAGTATTAAGCCGCTTTCGTCAGTTCATTATTATTTCTTTATCAAACCATTCAGTCGCACGAAACGAAATCTTCGATACCTCTGATGTTTATCTCCTGATGATGTGTAAAGTGGAGCTAGTAGTAGCTTCCAAGCGTCTTGAATCTTCTATACTGTCACAGTTGTCAGAGTATTTAGTTCATTGTAACGAAACTAACGAAGTCTTTTATTCTTCTGATGTTTATCTCTCGAAAATTTGTAAAGTGGAATTAATAATAATTTCAAAGCGTCTTGAATCTTCGATACAGAAGCACCGGATAGTGGTAGAGAAAATGAGAAGCATTTTATCTCGTATTTTGTACATTTCAATGAAATTGGTTTTTAATCAAACATCGGTAAATTTCAAGATGAACTTTCTTAATAATTCCATTTCACTTGGTTCAGCACTGTCACATCAAATATTAGCAGGGTTAAGAGACAATAGTTTTACAGAAAAACGGTACATTATGGCGAAAGAATCGTTAAAACCAATAATCAGAAGATAAACTCTACTTTAGTGCTATGATGACAATATAAGAACCCCAGTAGACCCCAATACTACTTCTACAAAGTAGTTTAACTGAAAGTGGAGTTACAGGGAGCTGTCTTATGAGAAAGCCATAACCAACTAGTAACAATGGGTCCATGTTAATGTTAATTTAAAAATTATTTACTTCTTGAGTTTCTTAGGAGAGTGTGATGTGATGATCCAAGCGGAAAGATCTAATAAATCTTCTGTGTTATATTTTTATTAAAACTTTTTGCATTCAGTCGATTAAACAACTAATCGAATAGAGCAATGAACTTTGCGAATGTGATGAAGAATAACTAAAATAAAACGGTGCTTCAATATAATTAAACTCGACTGTAAACTTTAAACTTTTGGCACAACACAAAACAGAAGTCTTTTGTGTTGATTTAAAGTCGATTGCAATTTAATAGAGGTGTGTTTTTAAAGAACGGGTTTTAAAAATAAAGAGGCTTCATTCGTTACGGTCAAACAAGATAAATGAAAAGGGAATGGACGTCTGGCTTGGCAACAGTCTTTAACATGGACAATATTGCTAGCGAAAGGAATTTCCTGTGACCAAAACAAAAAGATGACACTTATTTTAAAAAAGAAACAATGAAGCCAAGGCTGAACGTACATAATTGATGTGAAACATGATTAAAGACAAAAGCGGGAACTGTAAATTTGTGTTATAATAGTTTTTTTTTTATAATTTTTATTAATTTATTTTATAACTTTTTGTTTAAATTCTATAGGGACTAAATCTAATAAACGTAACCACCATTGGCAGCATATTGGGTATCAATTCCAGAGGAAGAGGAAGCAGAGGAACCTACAGAGACGGAAGCGAATTGTTCGCCAGCATAGTCAGCTTGGACTTCTTGGGCAACAGGAGCAGAAACAGCTACATGGTGTTCAACATGAACAGCAGATTGTTGGGGTTCAGCGTGATGTTCAACATGATGGTATTGGTGTTGTTCAACGGCAGCTTGTTGGGGAGCAGCAACTTCATCATGTTGTTCAAAAGCTTCTTGTCCTTCATGATGTACCAAACCGGTGTAGTATTGTTGTTCGGGTTCTTGAACTTGTTGTTGTTCTTGTTCTTGTTGTTGGCTCAATTGGGTGTAGTATTCGGCTTGTTGGTGGGTAGATTGGTAGACTTCAGAGCCGGGAGCGGCAGGAGCATCGGCTTCAACAGTAGCAGCAACAGCTTGTTGAACATGAGCGTGAACTTTGTGGGCAACAGCAGCAGCGGCTTGAACATGATGGGCAACAGCGGCATGTACTTGAGGAGCGGGAGCAGCTTCGACAACAGAGTTATCAACTACTTCTTGGACAGGGGCTTGGGGAATTTCTTGGGCTTCTTGAGCATAAGAAACATGTTGTTTGGGTGCCAAACCAGCAAGTACGGGAGGCAAGTACATGTTGTTCAAGTGGGAGACATCGGCGGCAACAACACCCAAAAGGGCCAAAGCAACAATAGCGAATTTCTAAAACAATGAAAAGAAAATGTTATTAAATGCTTATAAAATGCTATTTGCTATTGATAACACACATTAATGTTTAATGTAATAAGTTTACACTTGAAATCTTCTAAATTCTTTACAACTTACCATTTTGTTAAAGATTGTTTAAAATTTCTGCGACTTAATCCAAAGACTTTGAATCCAGAACTGATATTCTAAATAGCTCTTGACCATACTATTTATACATATGTGGCATGGCGTATAAAACAAATCAATATCTCAAGCAAATTATTCAGCATTTCATTAAAGCCAAACTAAAACAAATTTTCAAAGGTGTTCTGTAAACGTAATAAACTACATAAGAAAATAAAAATCAAAAAAACAAACAAAAATTAAAATATTCACAAAATCTTATTTAATTAAGAATTTTTTTTCGTTTGCCAAAAGGCAAAAAAACTTTAAACTCTATAAGAATATTTGTTTTAGTTTCTGTTTTTCAAAAATCTTTTTTGTGTAAAAAAGTCTCATATGCTTATAAATTGATGGCGTTTTTGAGTTAAAAGCCTACAAAACAAAAAGTAAAAAAGTCAAAAAAAAAAACTATAAAAACAAATCAAAAACCAGTTGTTAAAATATAAAACAACCAACTACTAAAAACATCAATATAAATAAATAAATCTTTATAACATGAATATTAAAAAGAAGATGAACTTTCAAAAAATCAAAATTTCAAAATTAACCCATTACCTCTTCCCTCTACTATACACCTGATCGTGATACATATTTTGAACTGAAAGTTTTTTTATATTTTAAAATTTATTATCATTTTTTGTTTTTCTGGTCAATTTATGAACTTTAGCAATTAAAAATTAATATAATTCCTGCTTCTTGTGCTACTTTACAAATCGTTTTGTTTTATAGAATTTAAAAATACAAAATCTATTTTTATTTTATAATTTTTAGAGAATGTTAGATAAATCATGTCAATAAACAATTAATGCTATATTAACATGTTCATTAATTATCAAGAATATAAACTAAATAGTTGGGTATTAAAAAAAATACCGGCGGATGTTAACGGGTATTTGCATATGTTGTGTAATTCAAAAGGTGTAATTAACTATCAAGCAGGGTTTTGTCGTTTTCAAAGTAACGTATTCTAATATTTCTTTGTATTTCATGTTACCTTGCTATTCTTCCCCATCATGGTGTGACCGCAATACCAGGGTAAAAAAATTGATACTAGTAACTCTATTCTCGACCTTTACTTGGAATTATTGCACATGTTGCCGAACCTGAGTACCCATCTTCAGTGTACACTTGATGGCTGTGTTATACCCTACACCACTTAGTGTGTTTGTGCTGATGTTTGTAACGCACAATTATATTGGTCCTATACCCAACTTAAAGTCGATTTTGCTATGTCCGTCTGTTTGTCCGTCCGTCCATGTTAACATTGTAATCAATCTACAGGTCGAAATTTTGAAGATAATTCAATAAAATTTGCTATATGATCTTCTATTGTCCCAGGGTTAAGATCGGTCCATTATTTCACTTTGCCCCCATACAACTAAACCCTCGTATCTCGACAAAAAGCTACAAAATCAAGTTCTATACTTGCTTTGATGACCCTCATGAACTCTATAATTAAAAGGCCTTGTTTGACCCTATAATTGAAGGGGCCCCTATAAAAGCCCCCTTTAAAATTTTACTTAAATGTCCCCAGTTTTATTCATAAGTATATCTGAGGCAAGGTACTTAAATATTTTATAATGAAAACTAAATCACATTTTTCTTTTTGTAACAGGTGGAGTATTATGTGGTCGGCCTCGACCGACTATAATTTATTACTTGTTTAAATTTTGCGTAAAATACTGATTCGCTGTGGAATCTATATTTCGTGTGCTGTTGCCGAAAAGACAACAGATATAGCTTAGTGAAATGACTTATGCATTGGAAATGGGTTGATGGACTTATAAGATCCTCTTCAACCCTTACACATAAAATAAATGTGTACAATTATATTTCGATGAATGTGTTGGATAAATAAGAAGTGTGATGGGTAGAATTTAGAAACTTTCAGGATTTTTTTTTTTGTAAAATAGTCTGAGCGTTGGGAAGGGATTGATGTCAATTGAATACGAAGGAAAATAAATGGAGTTATAAAGGTGTTATACAATGCTCTCCTATCCGTAGTCATAGAATGAAACTGTCCAATTATTTCTCAATGAATGTGTCAGATAAATGGATTGAATTCAGAAATCTTCAGAATTTATTCTGTTCATACTAGACAGACAAGACAATTTTGTACATGGTGCTATTGCCGAATCAACAGAGGCCATCCATATGGATGTGAAAAACTCTCACATTTCCGGAATGAGTTTTTGAAATTGACTTGTTTTGTTTTGTTTTTGTCTCGAAAAAGAATCCCAGAAAAAACTCGGTAATGGGTTATACTTCCATAACCACTTACTTTTTAATGACTATTTACTTGCCGTCTGCATTACATTGAAGTACTCGTGTAATTAATTCTTTTAATCTGAAATAGAAATACTTTATTTTCGGCTTTGTCATTATTCCCTACACTACTTTAGAGGCTGGCCGCAATTTTCAGGATAATTGGATGAAATTTGGCACATAAGCTTCTTTTGTCCCATGGACGAAGCCTATTGAAAATAGTTGAAATCATTATTTGACGTGCAATAAAGTAGGTAAGCAGTGGTGCAGTGAGTAGAACATTTAACTAACAAACCAAAGTCCCTGGATCATATTATCACTGGCTCCTTTTTATTATTAAACAACTTACTCAACAACTTCTTTGTAAGCAAAGTATACTTCTTTAACTCCCTATTTGTAAGCGATCGTAGAAGTACTTGCCTCCAATGACATCACCGTGTTAAAATAATGAGTTAAATGCTAATAAAGAAGTAGTGGTTTTATTAGCGTTTTTACTCATTTATTTTCAATGTAAGTTTTTCCTGGGACTGAATAAAGAATGTTTTCCAATCGATTTTGATCTTATGTACAGTTCAGTTATCTTAAAAAAAGAACAAAGGAGGACCGATTCAGTGTTTGAAATTGCCTGGTCAATTGTTAAAAACAACAACATAAAATTAAAAACGTTTTTATTAGCATTAAACAATTTTATTTAACAATATTATTTTGCCGGTAAATTTTAATTGTCAACCAATAAGATTCACTTTCTAAAAGATTAATAATTAAGTGGGACTATTAAATTAAACTACGAGAAATCCATTTCAAATTGTTTAATAAGAAAATGAACATCGAACGTATCTGGTGTTTTGTCGATGAAAACAGCTACCGGTTTTTACAAAATTTATGAAAGAATTCTGTCAATTTAAAACAAGAATAGACCCTTTCAAATATCCACTGCCTTTTACAGAAGTAATTTAGGAATAACCAATTCTAAACTCCGACATATCATACAAGTTCTCATTTGTTTACACAACACAGTTAAATTAGCTAAATTACTTACCACATCAATTTACTAGAGAAATAACAAAAACATATACTACATACACTCTTCTTAATGATGTAATATCATTAAAAAATCATTAATTTATACAAGTTTTTTTTTAAATTTCATGTAATATTATTTGTTATTCTTGCATAAAATTAAAAGACTTCTTAACTTCCCCTTATTATTCAACATGCAAAAAGTTGGTATCAAACAAGTAGGAAAGTATAGTCGGGCATGGCCGACCATATGATACCCTACACCATGAGTATATTTTTACAATTTTTACTTTTATAAAATTTTTATTTTTTGTAAAGAAACTTTTATGTTGAATATTACCATAATTCCAAAATATTTAAGCCATTTATTGATAAAAAACTAAAATTTCTAAATGAGGCTTTATATAGGTCAAATATGGGCCGATCCTCGGTAAATTTGGGAAAAGGATATATTTTTAAATAACAGTTAGTTTTGTTGAGTTTCATTGCGATACAAATGGTTACAAGTCAATTTTAGACGCTTAAGTCATTTTTTGAAGGGGGGTTTGTATGGGGGCTAGGGTCAAATATAGGCCGATCCTTACGAAAATCTGCAGTATCATTTATACTTATATAAAACTTATTTGTGCCAATTTTTAAAGAGATAGCAGAATATTTGACGTAATTATAGCATAAAAAGTTCAAATCGGGAGGTACGGTTGTATGGGGGCTAGGTGAAATAATGGACCGATTTCAACCATTTTCAATAGGCTTCGTCCTTGTGCCAAAAAACATGCTTGGTCCAAATTTCATCAAATTATCTTGAAAATTGCGGCCTGTACCTTGCGCACAAGGTTTACATGGACAGCCAGCCAGCCGGACAGACGGACGGACGGACGGACGGACATTTCTTAATCGACTCAAAAAATGATTCTGAATCGATCGGTAGTTTAAGGTGGGTATTGGACCAATATTTTTGTATGTTACAAACATTAGCACAAACGTATAATACCCTCCCCACTATAGTGGTGTAGGGTATAAAAACGGGTTTTTAAGTTTGAGAAATTTTTGTCGATATTTTTGTTTGTTTTTGGTTTAATTTTTTTAATTAACACATTGATTTTGCAGAAGATTTATGTGGCCAATATAAAAGCCAAAGAAATATCACAACTCGATTTATTGTTAATCGTACTTAATAACCAAAATTAGTTTTATTTATATTTCGGAAAAAAATGTTATTTTTTTAATCTTGTTGATTTTATTCATACTGTTGTTTCTTTTGTTTTAAAAGTTTTGATATTTGTAGAAAGACGCTTAGGATTATAAGGATTATACAAAAAATAATAATACAAATATTTAGTAGGATTATGTGTTTCCGACTTTTAATCTGTTTGACTTTTTGGAACTATTGAATTATATTATTAAATAAGTGAAACTCAACGCTATCTCCAACGATATGTCAGATGTGAGGCCATGCAGTAGTCAGGTCATTATGAGGTTTAAAGCCATTGACGGGTCCGTGTTAGTCGGGTAACATCTTCCAAGCCTTAACTACCAACTGACGAACTTGGAGCGCACATTAAAACTTGCCAAATTTTAATACGAAAAGGCGTGTTTAGTACTAGCCTAGAAGCGGTTTCCGTAGAGTTTCACCTCGACGTATACTGGTTCTAGAATACCACAACCGTCAGTCCAGGGTTCCCGCTTTCTAGATATACCATAAATATGATCTTACTGATCTCGATCTTAATGCTATAAAGAGGGGTTGTTATATTTACTGCCTTCTCTCTTGGGGTCAGACGCAGACCAGAGAGCCGTCCCAATATGGAACAGACTCTCTTGGATTTTTGATTCAGGGATATACGAACCTCACTCTTCTACTTATACCTCTTTTGAGGGCACCCCCTTTAGGAGGGTATCTATTAGGATGGCGGCATCCATTCGCCAGTGTGGCATAATTATCAAAAAGCTTATGTACCTTCTATCTATCATCTATCTATCTATCTATCTATCTATCTATCTATCTATCTATCTATCTATCTATCTATCTATCTATCTATCTATCTATCTATCTATCTATCTATCTATCTATCTATCTATCTATCTATCTATCTATCTATCCATCTATCTATCTATCTATCTACTTATCTATATATCTATCTATCTACCTATCTATGCCTAGCTTTTGAGTTTACTTTTAAAAAAAAGTTAAAAATTATTTTTGTTTTCATTTAAGCTCTATCACTCTTGTGTGAAGTTTGATTAAAATATTTTGCCATAGGGAATTTATCTTATTAGCGCTGTTTGACAAAGTGGACAAAGCTGTCAAATTGTGCTCAATGTATTTACATAGCTTTCAGTATATCTTCACCATTGTCAGCAGCCATTATGTCAACAACAAATGTTGATTTTAACAAATTTTCGACAATAAATACTTAAAGAAATACGGAAGTAAATACATTCAATTGGTTGAAGATAAACACGCTTAACAATTAAAATATGTGTTAAATTGCATGTGACAGTATGAGAGAGCTAAAGTGAAGAAGATTAATTAAGTTATTAGATATTATTGTCTTCATATTGTCCAGACTTGACTGTTTCTTTTTCTGCTTACTACTTAATTTTAAATGGTCATTAATATTCGTTTAAATAAATAAGCTATTATTTTCAATACATACAATTTGTTAGTTAATTATTTAAACAAAACAATATTGCAATAGCAAGAAAAGATAAAATAAAATAAAAAATTGTTAAAGTGCGTTCACACTTTAGTGAGGGGCTTGTCACTTGTATTACTGACCGAATGATCGACAAACTTTACAACAGCAAATTCATGTATTTTTTTGCAATTTAACAAAAATTAACAAAAAAAAAATATTGTCGATAATGGCCTACCTTACCATTAGTTGTTACCCTACACCGATCATGAATATTGTCTTAATTTCGATATTTATAACTAATTAAAGAGCTGTAGGGTACAAATAGCGATTAGTTCAGTTTAATCGAATTTTTGAAAAGTTTTTTTTTTAATTTAAATTTTTGAACAGCTTTGTGTTCAAACAAACCTTTATTTACTTAAGTCTTATTTTGTTGTCTATTTCTGTTCAAAATGGTTTTATTTATTTTATAATTTGTTTTGTTTTTTATTTAACAAAAATCAAATAATGTTTATTGGCCACTGAAAATAAACATTTCAACCGCAACACCTTACCTGAGTATTTGCTTTAAAATACAAACTGCCATAATACGTTGACGTCTTACATTAAATGTCATTTGATTAAAACACCTTCTCCTCATCAGATGTATGTATGACTTAATTGTATGCAAAAATAAATAGATAAAGAGCATTTGTCGGTATTATGCCGTCAATTGTTGGTTGTTTTGGCTTGTATAGGAATTAGTACAAGGTTAAAATTTGAAGCTTTAAATATTGCAAAAATTTTGGTAATTTGTAAATATGTATGTATATTGTACGAACATGAAAGGGAGCTGTTACTAACTAGTTAAAACTAGTGGCTAAGCTAAAAACAATATATAAGTTTGGTCGTTATTTCCCCATCCTTCATCAATCTACTTTCACATTTGAAATGTCATTGGTGGCAAGTACTTTCTCGTGGTAAGCTCTTACAAGTAATAAAGAAAATAATCATTGTAAATAATAGCATCTATAGATTTACATCTAAGAGGACTTATTATACTACTTTTTTGTAATCCAGACATTATGTAATGATCATAATGTCTGGATTTTATGGAAAGGAATGTTACTAATGAAGTCAATCTGTGTCAAATTTGTCATTTCTATAAAATATGCTTATGTTTCCCAGATAAACACATTTTTACTCTGTATTATAGGTGCCACGCCCACTGATAGTTTGCCAATTTGTTTTTCCAAATATTTATATTAATACTAAAGTTATTTGCACGAAACTTAAGAACTACAGTATCTCAATTTTAGTATTTAACTCATATGGAAGTTGGAAATCGTTCTCATTCTA
Organism: Lucilia cuprina; assembly: GCF_022045245.1. Taxonomy (NCBI): domain Eukaryota; kingdom Metazoa; phylum Arthropoda; class Insecta; order Diptera; family Calliphoridae; genus Lucilia; species Lucilia cuprina. The sequence goes on along the minus strand of NC_060951.1, from coordinate 39,171,503 downwards.
TTTCATCTGTGGTTTTCGAATGTTCCAATGGATAATATAGTTGCCCATGCAAAAGGACTCTAGTTTCCTACCTATTGGAATTTTTGTTTTAATTTGTAGGGGGTGTATGTGCCTGTGTCATAATGACATACTAAATTGAGTCATAATGTCCATGGACGTTACAACAATTTCAAAAGTGTCACAATGTCCATGAGCAATTGGACATAAAACCCATGGATTTCAAAGAGTCCATTTATCAGAAAAGGCTTAATTTAGCGAAGTCAGTGTTAGAAATACCGCAGAGTTTGAAACCCCTGCACCGGGCCGAAGGCCGGCTATCCAGAACACTTTTCAATAGGAGTCCAAAATGTAACATACACAAAATTTAAGAACAAATCTTTTTGGATAAGCGTGTTCCTTTCTTAAATTTTAAACATTTTAAAAAAGTGACATAATGTCAATGGACATTTGTAGTGTGTCATAAGGTCTATTATGTCATTGGACTAAATGACACGCCACCGTATGTACCACGCCCACGGGTTCATTCTATTCCATTCTTGTTTTCCCAAAGTTTCGATGAATGTCATAGTTGCCTATGCAAAAGGGCTATAGTCCTTATAGATTGCTAAATATAGGAATTTAAGTTTTCATTTATATCAAAGGTGCCACGCCCACTATTGCTGGTTCATCGATTTTTGTTGTAAATTGTCATATTCGAGGACTCTATCTGTTATAGTTTTTCAAATATATAAATTTTAATATTTAATTCTTATAGAAGTTGCCACGCCTACTATTTTTCTGCTTTACTATTCTATACTATTCATCTGTCGGTTTAATTTGCCCCGCCCATTATTGCCAGTCTGTCTGAATGTCTTCTATCATTGTTAGCTTGTTGGTCAATGTCAATGATTATATAAATCCCACAAAAATGTCAAAGGGGTCCGTCTGTCTTATTGATATGACAGCATTATCGATAAGCCAGATCCATTGACATATAATACAAATAATTCTTCATATTGGAAGAAATTTTTAAATATGATGGAACAAAATTAACTTTTATAATTATGTCTCTATTGAAAGAGCTGTGCTCATGTTATGAGAAGCTTTTTTATAGAGATATTTATATAGTAAGATTTTCTTTTACTACAAAAATTCCTCTAGATACTTTTTCTATACAGATATTACTCATGTTTGCTTACTTCAGCCCAATTTGTATTTATTTAATAAATGCTTAAATATTCCTTAATAAATAATTTAAAATTTCTTAATCTATCTCGAAATTATTCCATTTTTCTTCATCTTCTACATAAATAAATAAACAAAATGTTATAAATAATTTTTCATTAATAAAGCTAATAAAAATTAATAATATTAAGCATATAAAATTTTTTTATGATTGTGACATCATTTTGAAATAATTTACATAGTCATTCTATTATTCTTACTATTCACATCAAAACGTTTCTAAATGAATTTATAACTTTTCTAATTTCCATAAGCTTGTTTATTTCTTATTAGAAATAAATAAAAAAATTATACAAAATAATATATTGTTGATGTTAAAAAGAAACAAACTGGTTAAAAAGTATGATGCTATTCTGATATTTTGAAAAAAAGGATAACAAAAAAATTCTATATAAACTTTAAAAATGAACAAAAAATTATCATTAAAGCCAAATATGTATGTATAAAAATTAACATATTTGATAGCATGTATCTTTTTTAACATAAAAATATTTTGAATTTTTAATAAAATTAATTTTAAAGAAATTTCTGCTAATTTTAATGATTTTTTTCCTTAATCAGTTAAAGCGGAAGTAAATATTTATGTCACACGTGCTATACAAATAATCTTTAAAACTCAATTTCCTTTATTATTTATTTCACTATCATTCTTTGCAAAATCACACTTTTTAAAATCTTAGATAAAAGCATATGCATCTTACTGCCCTGTATTTAACGGGGCCATTAACCAAATATCTTTTAAAGACCATAAGATTCAAATATGAATTTATGTATAATTATTTTTCTAGACATTAAACGTTTTTTAATCATAAAAGTCATCTACCTCTGTAGTGCGTTGTCATGAATGAAGCCGAACGCATAAATATTTATATTTTAAATGATTTTTATACTCTACACCACTATAGGGTATTATGGGCTTGTGCTGAAGTTTGTATTGGTCATACTATCGAAATGTATATACATTTTCTTAGAATCACCGATTAAAAGTTCAGGTAAAAACTGGTTGAAAACGGTCTGTTATTTTGCGACACAACAGGACCTATGAAAGCGTAGATCCGATTGTAGCCTAGGAGTATTCTTTAGAATTTGGTGGAACATACATCCTCCTTTCAAATTAAATAACAAAGTAGTGCAAAGACTAAAAGACTAATAAGGGCCTTATTTGACCCTACCCGCAGCTACATTTTCTCAAAAAATAACATGATCCAAAACATAGAATCACGTTTCTAAAAACCATTTTTCTTTTTTGTAAAAACTAAACCAATTTTAAAATTTTTTTCAAATAACTGATGTAGTGCACCTTAGGGTAGGCCATGCTGAACTTCAGTTTCTTACTTATTAAATTTCAAATAAGCAAGATTTCGAAAAAGACACACATCAACACAAAAAAAAAATTAATATACCGGCATGCGTTTTATTTTCAATGTTTTGCTGAAATGCGCTAAACTTTTATTGCAAATATTAAAAAAATGGACAAGAAATACATACATATATTTGCATTTTAAACAAGAGATGACATTTGATGTCATTTTGACACATATTTTTCAGTGGTTTGTTTTTTGATGTTGTGATAAGGGGTAAAGCAAGATGTTAAATAAAACAATAACAACATAAAAAGAAGTTAGATGATATTAACTTCCTAGAGGGAAATGAACGTACCAGAACTACCCAGCAAAAACTCGGTGATGGCTGGTACTTCGATAAATACTTACTTTTCAATGACTTCTACTTACCGTCTGCAATACTTGAAGTACTGTAGTAATGACTTTCTAATGAATCTGATATAGAAGTTCATACATTTTATACCCTAAACCACTTTAGTGGGGAGGGTATATTGAGTTTGTGCTGATGTTTGTAACGCATTAAAATATTAGTAATATACCCACCTTAAAGTATACCGATCAGAATCACTTTCTGAGTCGATTTAACGATGTCCGTCCGTCCGATCGTCCGCGTGTCCATGTAAACGTTGTTATCAAAGTACAGGTCGCAATTTTTAGGAAAACGAAATATGGAATATACGTATATTTTGACCTAAGGATAAAGCCTATTGAAAATTGTTAAAATCGGTCCATTATTTCACCTGGCCCCCATACAACTGAACCCCTAGAAAAGAGCTTTTGAGCTCATAATTATGTAAAATATAAATGTATCTCGATGAAAGTTCGAGATACATACGAGATACAAGCCTTGATAACCTTGCCAAATTTCGAAATTATCAGACTTCATTTGAGCCCCCTTCAGAAAGTGAAGAATATCTGCAAATTTAGCACAGACAAATATTATATATATTATATAAATATCGTATAAATTCAAATCTATCCAGCAAATTTTATCCAGATCGTTCCATATTTGCTCCTATCCCCCATATTAAGCCTCCTTTATAAAATAAGTTTTTCAATAAATTTCTTAAATAAATGGGAATCAAGGTAATTTTCAAGATAAATGCTTTATTATGAAAAATAAACCACATTTAATATTCATAACTGGTGTAGGGTATCATATAGTCGGCCAAGTCCGACTATACTTGCTTACTTGTTTTGGCTTTGTCATTTTGTTTGCTCATTTCATTTAATTGTGTTTTACAATAAAAAAAACAATATTAAAAACAAAACAACTTCTCAACAACTTCTTTATAAGCAAAATTTAGTGAAAAGAGATTTTATTAGCATTTTAACTCATTACTTTTCAATGCAAGTTTTTATGTGAAATTTTTCTAAGATGATGTCACTATTAGATGGCTTTGACCTTGGCTATATATTTCAAGGAAGAGAGTCTCATGAAATAACAAAAACATACATATTTGTCTTAAGCCGCCAGATACATACTTTGAAAGTCGGTTCCACGAAAAATTCAGCCTACAAGGTCTATTGGCTGAAAAACCTTGGAAGTCCTGATTTAAATTTTGATGAAAAACTAAGCAATAGGACACCTCAGAAAAGTGACTGTGGAGAATGTATTTTGCTTCTGGACATTCTACATCACTTAGGATATTGTTCGTTTGAATGCCGGGTAGGAGAATCATATGAAATTTTTATTGAAAGGTTTAGGAGCTACTTAATAGAAATTCTTATCAACTAATGTTATGTGGGGAATGAGAATATTTTTGGACATTCAGAATCAGGTAATTATAAACTACGTGGATGACTCATTTGGTCCAGCAGCTACTTAAATAAATAATAACAATTCTCACCAACTAAGTTGTTGACGGAGCAGCATATTCTTGAGAAATGAGAATCCACAGCTTTTACTACAGGTTATATAACTCATTAATCTCTTTAGATATTTATCTAGATCCTTTTCAATTACATCTTCTTTGTGGGGCTAAAGTCTAAACTTAACACGAGACACAAATCATTAATGTTGCTTAAAGTTAAAGACACAAGTCTTAGTTGTTTCGCTATGATGTGATAATTGAAATCTTATTAACATTTAAATAAGAATAAGTGTTTATTTATTTATATTTTTTTTTTTGAGATTTTTAAATCAAGTTTAAAAAAACTGTTAACTGTTTTAAAAAACAAAATAACTGCAGTTTGTTATTTAAACAGAGATTTATTGCAAGTGTAGGTCAGTTTCTTTTGAATTAAATGTTTGTTTTTAAAACAATTTGTAACATGTGTTAAACTGCTTTAAAATCTAAATTTACATATTATTTTACATTTTGTTTATATTCATAAGAATCATGTTAATTTATTTATTTATTTTATTTAAATCTAAGTTTTGTTTTCTTTTTCTTGACCCTAAGTTTAATGTTAAATAAACTTTCCGTTACAAAATATTAATAAAATTATTGGAAAAAAAACTCCCCTTTAGACAATATGAAAACGTCATAGAATAAATTATTCATATATTTTATTTGCCATTTCTTTTATTTTCTACTTATTAACATAATGTTTGTATTGTTTTATAAAATGTATGTGAAATTTTTATTTTTACAAACAATATTAATCTACTAGAACGCTATACTGAGTTAAAAAGGTAACAAAAGTTTAATGCCCAACATAACTAGCATGATTTGCCTTCTATTCACCGTATTCATAAAGATATGAAGAGTTTATTTTAAGTTTAAAGTTAGACCATTTCCTTGTCGCTGGTCTACAGTTATTCTGCTGATTTTTTTGTTCCTACTAGTTTATGTCTCAAAAGTCTACGATCAACTTGTTTACGTCTGATAATTCGCCCGACTGGCAAATCTATGCATAATAAGTCTTCGCACTAGTATTCTCTTCTATACTAAACGCTTGACTAGTCTACTTCCGACTAACAGTCTGACAAGTCTGCTCTTGACTAGTCTAGGCCTACGTCTGACAAGTCGACCTCTGACTAGTCTACGTTTATCTAGTCTACTTTTGACTAGTCTACGTCTGATTACACTAGTTCTGCGCTTGACTCGTCTACGTATGACAAGCCTACGTCTGACAAGTCGACTTCTGACTAGTCTACGTCTGACTACACTAGGTCTGGCTTGTATATGTCATCCTAGTCTGCATCGGACAAGTCTGCGGCTGATTAGTCTAAGTCTGACTCAGCTATGTCTGACTTGTCTTCGCCTGACTAGTACAGTTAGCTTCTGAATAGTGTCTGCCTCAATAGTCCACAAGTGACGTTTCTATGACTAACAAAACTAAGCAATTCTAAATTCTAGTCTAGTCTATGTCTGATTAGTGAACGCATGACAAGTCAGCACCTGACAAGTCTACGTCCACTAGTCAACGATAAAATAGTCTACGTATTACTGGTGTACGTCTAAAAAGTCTATGTCTGACTAACATTGATTAATCTACGTCTGTATATGACAATTATGTCTTGCTATTCTAAGTCTAAAATATTTCGGTTCGACCATTTTGACATATGATTAACAATTCTTGTATAGATCTGCAAGGTCTAGTATTAGCCTGTCTGCTTAACACTTAACTAGTATACTACTGCCTATTCTATGACAAATGTCTCACAAGTCTGTGTTTGACTAGTCTACTCTGACAAGTCTGCGCCTGACTAGTCTACGTCTGACTAATCTACATCTGACTAGTCTACGTCTGACATGTCTACGTCCGACAAGTCTGCGGCAGATTAGTCTACGCCTGACAAGTAAATATAGTTTGCTTCCAACTACTCTCTTCCTTAATAGTCCACGACTGACTATTCTATGACTAACAAAACTATTTCTGAAAAGTCTAAGTATATGTTTCAATGTTAGTATACGTCTGGTTTAACCAGTTTTCGTCTTACTGACAATTCTATAAGATTGCGCCTGACTAGTCTACGTCTGACTATACTACATTTGGCTTGTCCATGTCTGTTTAGTCTACGTCTGACAAGTCTGCGGCTCACTAGTCTACGCCTGACAAGTAGGTATAGTTTGTTTCTGGCTAGTGTCTGCCGTAATAGTTCACGACTGACTATTCTATATCAAAAGTAGTTTTGTACTTTTGACAAGTTTGTTAGTATACGTCTGGTTTAACCAGTTTTCTGTTCTGAAAACTCTACAAAAAAATAAATTGTTTATATAGCGACTTCTAAAGTCGACTTCATCTGCTTACTTTTTGACTAAATTTATATTTTTTATTATAAAAATTTTGACATCATCTCAGCTTAATTGAGTCAATGTTCTCATTTTCTAAATTTGTTGCGAATTTTGATGATGTTTTATTTAAGGGAATACCTGGATTATCTTATAATGAATTCATGTTTTTGTTTGTGGACGATTTTTTAAAGATTTTAAATTTACGGGATGCACAGTTTCTAAACAAAGGAGTAGCTTTTATAAAGTTAATTAAACTTGTTTAAACAAAAAACCTATAGATCTCAGTAGTTGTTTCAGCAAAAAATGGATACAAGTATAAATATTATTAAATTATAAAGATTAATTACTCGACAAAAGTGTGTTTGAAATATAAATATCTCTAGGAGGAGCTAAAAGCAATTAATAATGCAAATACGGGGAATTTGCACTTTTGTGCAAAAATTTACAAAGAGTAAGATTTTAGTTTTTATAAAAATTTTACATTGTCTGTCTATCTGACGCATATCATAAAAAATATTAATTACATACTTATGTACTTTTGGGCGCTATAAACCAATTAATTGTTAACAATTAATACGTAACTAAGTAATAGGGTTCTATAAATCACTTTCGAATAATCTAACAATCGACTTTTTGTTGAAAAAAGTCGAAGTCGACTATTTTGTTCCAAAAAAGTCGATAACTCGACTATGGTCTGTGAAAAAAGTCGAAAAGTCGACTTTGTTAATAAAAGTCGAAAAAAGTCGAAAAGACAAACAGTCTCAAAGTCGAAAAAAGTCGGAAAAAGTCGAAAACTCGAAATTTTTGTAGAAACAAGTCAAAAATAGTCGACAATTTTAAAAAAGTGAAAAAAAAGTCGAAGAGTCGAAAAAAGTCGGAAGAAGTCGAAAACTTGAAATTTTTGTAGAAATTAGTCAAAAATAGTCGACAATTTTAAAAAACTCGAAAAAAGTCAAAAAATAGTCGGAATAAAGTCGAAAGAAGTCGAAATAGTCAAAAAGTCGAAAAAATCGAAAAGTCGAAAAAAGTCGAAAAAAGCGAAAAGAGTAGAAAGTAGTCAAAAAAAGTCGAAAAAATCGAAATGTCGGAAAAGTCGAAAAGTCGACTATTTATAAAATACTTATAGTCAAAAAGTCGACTTTTAATTAAATGAAAAAAGTCGAAAAGTCGAAAAATCAACTTTTCATAAAATGCAAAAAGTCGACTTTTAATTAAATGAAAAAGTCGAAAAGTCGACTTTTCGTTTTAAATATAGAACCCTAGTAACTAATATTATTTTTAACCACAATACAATGTAATTAACAAAAAGTTAATTGGAGATGCCGGGGATTGAACCCGGGGCCTCTCACATGCAAAGCGAGCGCTCTACCACTGAGCTACATCCCCTCTTGTGAGACATTAGATTAATTAGTTTTTCAACTGCACCACAACAATAACGGCGATCACAGCCAAAATAATAATTATAATTTCAAGAAAAGAACAAACAATTGTAGCAAAATAAAAAGTTAAGTAAAATGCTTAATGAGTCACTTAAATGTTTAACAGAAAAAGAAAGAAATATCAACAAAATTGCTTTCAAATTTAACTTAGATAAAATTGGTATTTTAGAATTTTTTGTCAATTAAAAACATTTTGGTGTTTCTCCTCTGTATGTACATTTCAACACTCGAACGAGAAAAATTCATCACTTTTATTTTTGCTTATCTCATTGTCATCATCTGTAATTTCCGTTCTTTAATATATTTTTATTTACCCCAAAGGTTTGTTAGTTCCTGTCTTTCTATTTTCTTTTTGACTCTTACTCTTACCATGTTTTTAAGAAGGATTTTGTTTTTTATTAAGTTTATAGTACAAGAAAAAGTTGAATGAATTGTCTTCATATGAATGATTTTAATATGTCGCCTTTTCAGTTTCTTTTTGTTTTTAACTGTTTTTTTTTTTGGTGATTTTTCCTTTCTAGGGTGCCTTAAGTTGAAGTATTTTTTCTGGCTTTGAGGCATTGTACTTAGCAAATATTAAAGTGGAATACTTGCACGAACTGTTTAATTGTAAAAGAGGGGCAGGACAGGACAGTAAATTTAAAAATCTTGAAATAAGAATTATATTTAAATTATTTCAAACCAAAAAAAGTTTTATACAATTATGTTGTTTGATATTTACATTACCCGAATCGCTTAACTAGGGAAATTGAGACTAAATTTTAGTCCATCACTTCCAAGATATACAAAAATGACAGAGCCTAAAGGAAGAAAAGCTAAAACTTGAAATTTCAAGTCCGAGTCCGCAATATGTGAATCTCTTCATGTATAGTTACATCTATAAGAACATTTAAATGTAGAACTCTGTAATGTAATTAGAGACTGAGATAAAGACTTGAAATGCTTTGGCGATGAGTATATGTACAAACACTTCTTATAATGACCTGAAAGGTTTAATGATTGATATATGTACAAGATTCGGCAAAGCCATATATTCGTGTTAGAAACTGGCGAAAAAATCAATTAGATAAAATGTTGGCACGTCGCCTTCACTAGACATAAAATTATGCAGAAAAGTTTAATGCCTCTTAATCGTTTACTATGCAATTCTATAACGCCATTCTTCTGGTAGCAGTCTGTTGCGTATTTCATCGTGTCGAACAAAATACTTTACCAAAAGTTATATCATCAATCTGTAGTATCTTCTTTATCATGAGAATATGTTGTTTTTTCTTAAAGATACTAATCGGGTTTAATTTGACTCTAGCCCACATACGATAGCAAAGTATAAAACACTAGTATTTCGAAAAGTCAGATATATATTTTTTATATAAACCTTGACCAAAATTTATCGGGGCCGGTCGATTTTAAAACCCTGTCTCACTTACAGCTCGTGTGTGGTATCATGTTGTGACGGTCATGCTTGAGTATATTTTCCAATCGATATGTCATTATTGCAGAACAATTATTCAAGAATGGCATTAAGCAGACATAATAAATCTTGTTATGTTTATGATACCGAATAATGAACCAGACCGATATCATTATGAAGAAAGAATTATCGAAATTCTTTTATATATGTAATACTTAAGTGCGTGTCATACTTAAACTAGATCTTAGAATGCACCCACCAAAGAACAACTTGGCTGTGCATCTTATTGCCACTCGAAGAAGGTGGTTTTTGATATTTTTATAATCAACATTTAACAAGTGAGGATATCAAAATAAGTTTTGCCGATTTTTATAAAGATACTGTAATAAAGCTCACAAGCCCTATTCGGGGATACGGTTGTAAGGGGTCTAGGCGAAATAATGGATTTTAAACATTTTCAGTAGGCTTCGTTCTTGGGTCAAAAGAAGTGTACATACATGTGTGCCAAATGTCATTAAATTATCTTACAAATTGTGACCTGTACCGTCACACAATTGACGCACGGACAGACATAGCTAAATCGACTAAAAAAGTCATTCTGAGCCATTTGATAATTTAAGATGGTTTTAGGACCATTATTTTTGAGTGTTTCAAGTAATAACAAAAAAAAACGCATAATATCCTCCCCCACTATAGTGTAGGGTATAAAAACAGGTAAAGATATTATAAGGTTAATATTAGTACAATTTACAGGTGATCAAATTAAATATGAACTCCTCAACATATTCTTCGCAAATTTGTTGTATAATGAAATTGTTCCAAAAATGTTCAGTGATAAATATGGATGTTTAATGGTTACAACTTTAGTTTAAAAATTTCATAGCATATTCTTAGGTGTTATATTCACCGTGTTATGTTAAGTACATTTACTTTAATGTTATTTTAAGTTAATAATGTTAAATAACTTCTTTACGTTATGAACATATACTAGTAACACTGTTATGAGTTTATATTAGGTAAAGTAAAACAGTGGGCCAAAGAACAGTAATATCAGATTAACATTTAATAATGTTATGTTAAGTTAATAATGTTAAATAACGTCTTTACGTTATAAACATATTAGCATTGTAACTAGTAACACTGTTATGAGTTTATGTTAAGTAAAGTAAAACAGTGGGCCAAAGAACAGAAATATCTGAGTAATAATAAATTCTCAAGTATGATAAATTTTAAAAAAAAATGTTTATACGAATGTTTTTGATAATATGTTGAGTATTTGCATATTACTTTTATTAACTGTAATTATACACATGAAATTATCACAACGGAAAATTAAAAATATATTCCCACCTTTTAAATCTCACTATCTTTACATAGATCCAGCAAATAACTGGTAAATTAGTCAAAATAAGACATATTTTTACTAATTTTATTACCGTAACAACTAATCGTTCTATGCTAATAAAGTAATTTTTTTTTCATTGTTGTTCGTTTAAATTAAAATTCAATAAAAATAACTACTTGCATGTTAATTCCACTTAACTTTTAACTGTTGTCGTCGTATCAAAAACTAAACATCTCAATGAACATTTAAGCAAAGGAAAAAAAATTTTGTGAAGAAAAAAAAATACCATAGTTATATTCAACATTTACACAGCAATATTTTGTATGAAACATATTGGCTAGAATTGAACAACATGTTCAACCATAACACCAACAACAACAACATCAACAGCTATATACATCAGCAACAACAATATCAATAAACATGCCTCATTATAAATGCAGCGCCGATTTGTTTTGTTGTCCCCTCTATTTGAGTTGCCACAATAACATCAGAAAAAAATGTTAAACTACAACAATAATCCATAGAGAAGAAATCGCCTTCTATTAAAAGTCAACGTTACATTTTTTTCATCTTGTCTATTTTTTTCGCTTGTTTTCTTCTTTTTTTATTTTTGGCTTCAAGGGTCGTGATTTTTATGTATATTCTATATATATACAATAAAAAGTCTTAAGCGGCTATGACAACAATATCAGCTAAAAGAGCAACAAATAACATTTGAATTGTGTGCTTAGCGCATGCTCATGTGCATGGCGTAAATATTTAACATTCGCATAAATTTAGTTAAAAGAAGTTTGTTTTTTTTTATTTTTTTGGTTCACTTAAGTTTACATTTTGGTAAATGACGACTTAGGGATTGGCTTGAGTGTAATTTTGATGTTGGGCTGGGTGGACCGAAGGTATGTAGGTCAAAGGTTTTAGTATGATTTCGAATACCTTAAATAGATTAAATTTTATACGTATATACCGCCCCGAAGTATATGAGAGAGCAGTCGAAAACATCTGAAAGATGGTGTCTGATAAATGAAAAACTGAACACCAAAGAGGATAAGAAAACCGTTTCCAATAATGCTAAAAGCTAGTTAAAATTGTCGATTATTTATTGATCTGTTAAAACTATAATTTAAGAAATATCAAAATGTTTCTTTGGAGGAGCTTGTCAAGTTGCTGACCTTTGCGAAAAGTAGATTCAATTTAATACGAAATATGAATAATACTTTAATATATGACAAACTTTTTAACTTTTACGCCATGGTCCTCTTTGTTGTCCTATACACCAATTTTCATTTGGGTCTATGCTTTGTATGGAGTTTTCCGATTTTTGCAACATGTGTCCACCCATCTCTATTTCTTGTAGCTAATCTTAGTTTCAATTTCTATTTGTTTGCACCTTCTATGTAGTTGCGAGTTAGAGATCCAATTTTAAAGTCACCATGTTCCTATAATAAAGGATTTTGTTTGAGTATTCGCCTATACGAGCCGTAATTCGCTTATTTAGAAAAGTGAATGCATTCGATAACAACATCTATTTTGAGTAGCTCTGCAAATGTTCATTTTTTTTGGTGAGCCTGTCATCGACATAGTCCTTAGTGCTGAACAATGTGGTATATTTTTCGAATTGTATGTAGTAACTTCCCCCAATAAATCGAACATAAGTAAACTGTATAATAAATTCAATATATGACAAACTCTTTAACATCTAAGCCATGACCCTCTTTCCTATGGGTCTATGCTTTGTATGGCGTTTTCCGGGTTTCGCAACATGTGTCCATCCATTTCTATTTCTTATAAGTAATCTCAGTTTTAATTGCTATTTGTTTGAACCTTCTATGTAGTTCGGAGTTAGAGATCCAGTTTTGAGGTCACCATGTACCTAAAATGAAGGAGTTTGTATGAGTATTTCGCCTATATGAGCCATAACTCACTTTTTTTATAAAAGTGGTTGTATTCGTTAAGAAGATCTATTTTGCGTAGCTTTGCAAATGTTCTTGTTTCTTTGGCGAGTCTGTCATCGATCCTTAGTGCTGACCAATGTAGCCTATGAGTACATCCTTGAGTTGGCCTTATCTACCGAACCTAAGTAAAGTTGTCGACTTCCATAAAACCTTCACATCAAGGAGCAATTTACCAGAGTATGGTGAGTTTACTTCCATGGATTTATACTTTCAACGTTAATACCGCAATTGATTCTTGATAACTCATCCATTACCACAAAATATATAAGGATGAACACAGAATTCGAGAGTTTTCCAGACATAGTTTAAAAAAAATTATCTGTTAGTAAAAACTCTTCTGAAACCTAATATGATAATAATGAAGGAGGAGTAACAAACTCCTTGATAAATTCATAACGAATACGTTTCCCTGAATTGCGTAGTCATTTGCTGTTGGAGTTTTTAAAGCTAGTTTTAAATTTCTTTTGTTTGTTGAATAATTTTGTTAAAAGTCGACTAGTTTCTTTAATTTTTTATTTCTTAAACGCCTTTAAATATTTTGACCGATTTTGTCTGAAAGATTTTTCCTTAAAGTTTTCACACACACACAAACAAAATAACACAACATGTACTCACACGTAACTCGGAGTATGTTAATGTTGTAAAGTTGACCAGCAGAGCCTTGTGGCAGTTTTATGTATTGTGTGGCATGTTATTTTATTTTATACTGATGCTGTTTTTCTTTATTTTTTGTTGTTGTTGTTAGTGTTGTGTAGCTGTTATTGTCTTTAAAATGTTGTATTAACATATCATTTAAAATTCATGTAAAACACATGTAAAATAAAACAACCATAGAAAAAGATACATAGATACAAAGATATTGTTGGCTGATAACGTGCGATATAACTGAATAAGAACAAAAAAAAAACATCGAAACATCATATGTACTACGGGGCTTTTACAATGACTTCTAGTTCTCTTTCAACTAAAGTTGAATTCTTAAATAGGTGCATATGGATGAGGTTAGAGAATAGCAACATTGAAATCATATATGTAACTAAAATAAAAACAGCAGTCTTAAGTCCCAATAGTGGACTAGAGTGTGTAGTCATAAAAAAGGGTAAGATTTTTACATTTTCTGGTCAGCCAGCATCTTAATCTGCATACCACAATGTTTTCAATATCAAAGACATTAGCAGCATAAGGAAAAGAGTTGTTTCATACTAGGTGCAACATTTATGCTTAAAGTGTGGGCCAAAATGGTTTTTAAACTAAAATGTAGCATTAACAAACATAACTCTTCAATGAATGTATAACTTTGCCAACAACGGAAAATGTAAAGCGAACTGGAGGATAGATAAAGTAGAGGTTTAGTTTGGTTGAGGAACACAGTACATAATTGTTGGAGAAAAAACTTATTTTAGGGTTTTAAGGATTTAACTATATTCAATGTATTGTTGGAGCAGAGGAACAAGATGACAACTGCTAATCGGCGTAACGCCGTTTTTTAATCGGCTCGAATTTTAATGTATTTTGTACAATAGACTAAATATAAACAATGACTAGAATATAGACAAGACAATATACTAGAATGTAGAATAGAATATAGACTAAACAATAGACTAGAATATAGTATATGCTAGTCTAGAATATAGGCAAAACAATAGACTAGAATATAGACTAGAATATTGACTAAACAATAGACTAGAATATAGACAAAACTATAGAATAGAATATAGGCTAGAATTTAGGCCAGAGAATAGACTTGAATATAGACCAGAGATACAAGCCGAGACGGCTCAAATAGGCGGCGTCTGGCCGCCGGTAATGTTAGGTAAGCCGCGCAGCCGCCGACTTCTTTCGCCTCAAAAGCTAAGCCGGCTAAAAGTAGCCGCTGATAAAGATTGTAATCGCACATGTATTTCAGAAAATAATTTCATCAATTTGATGGCAAATTGTCGTCGAGTTGCCACACGATATTGTGCTAATATTAAAATAGTGAAAACTAATTTACTGAAAGAATCGACTATGCCGATTAAATCAGCTCTGCAATAATAAGCTAATGATCCAGCGGTGCTCTGTAATATAGACGTGTTACAGCGTCCACGTTCCAAAATAGTCCCAAACCTCTGAACCAAATGTTTAACGCTTTGTTGTGGAACCGTTTTAGTAAATAATGTAGTAAGAGAAAATGCAATAGAATTAGTCGCATTTTTTATACTGAAAGAATCGACACAGCCGGCTGTTCGGTTAGCCGCCGGTCGCGCCGTTATGGCTTGTTACTCTGTGTAGAAGACGTGTGTTATTTTGGATTTACAATGTTAAAGTAAATACTCTGTTTGAGATCACATTTTAACACAAGTGTTTTAGATAACGCATGGCGTCTTAAAGACGTCTTGAGGAATTTAGACTTGCAAGGATATATTGTCTCGCATTGCACTATTTATTTCGAAAAAATGTTTAGACTTACGATGATAGAATGCTTTCTTGGAATTACATTGCTCAATAAACGATTAACTTACGAATCGTGAATGAAGAAAAATTACTTGGATAATAAAAAATCTAATTATACTTTGTCTCTAATATCATTGAATAAGGACAAATTTAATAATGAAACCCGAAAATGTAATAAAATTTTGGACCACTTAACCAACATCATCTATAACTCAATATATTTACCTCTATATATTGTTGCATATATTTGGATTATTTTATCTTTTTCTCATTTAATAAAATACAAATCTCAGTTACCATTATTTGTATTTGTTGGTACAACATATAAAAACTCTATTTTGCATATCGTTGTAGGCCCTTCGTATTCATGTAAGACATACATCACTAACCGATAAACAGAAGCACCAGCGCCAACAATGACAATAACAAAAACAATAACATGTGCATAAGAATCTTTCGTTAAAGTTTTTGTTTTTGTTTTTTTTTCGTTTAAACACTTTATGAATAAATCCCACAATAAACTTACAAAAATACACCACGAATGAAGATGTCTTTTGGGTTGAATTTAATTTGTAAACAAAACCCCTCTTTAGTTTATGACTTTAATACTTCCTACTTGTTGTTTTTGTTCAAAGTTTTTTTGTAGTTGGTATTTAAATGTGTTGGTGCCCTACAATAAGTAGAGGAAGGGTATATCAAATTGGATGGATAGTGTTGGAGGAATGAAAGAATGAATTATAGTCAGGAGACTCATTAAAGTTTAATGATTAAACACCCGTTTTTGTCAGGATGATATTAAAATGGAAGAACGTTTGAAGATGTTTGAAAAAGGACTTTGTTAAAATTTTAGATAAATCGGGAGAAAAAAAAACGAGATTGCTCTAATCCATATTTATGAATGTTGTAAATATTAAAGAATCAGAAGTTCTTGATGTTCTGGGAATAAGAATACAGTGCGATATCCGCTGGACCAAATACAAAAACACAAGTACTTCAAGTGTCGAAGGAATCTGAAACTTCCAACATAACTTTTCTGTCAATTGCATGTATATTGAAATGGAATTTGGAAATACACTGTACTACATACATATGCAGGGGTAATTCCCTGTTTGCGAGAAAATTTTCACTTCTATTGGTGAATATTTCATTCAAATGACCGTTACGATCTGTTGAACCTTCTTCTGTATATTGCGTAGCTGATAGCCACAGACTCGGTATCCCTGACTGCCTGGATAAGCGCAAGAACGAGAGAGAGAGTCCAACAACCGAACTCCACATAAATGAGAAATGATTAAGTGAGAAGCATGTGTATGGAAACCACTTTCTGAAAAATTCGCACTCGATATAAATCGTTTCTCTGGAGTAGATTTCTTGATGAATTTCCTTAAGCTGGTAAGTTCTTTAGAATGAGTCAACATTAGTACTTATTAAGCAGCTAAATAGAAAACTTAGAGCAGAAAGGGTCAAAATATCTGAATAGGAATTGATTTAGAATCCCAAAAGGTCATCTTCGTGTCTTAAGACTTGTACCAATATGCGCTCAATGGGTTAAGACTGATTTGCTGAGTAACGTAATGAGACATCCAATCGTTGTAACAGTGGAGAAAATTTATAAGCATTTCAAGGATATTTGAAGTCATCACTGTGCCTTTTACCCATAGGATTCTTTGTGTAACCAAAGTAATAAAATGTCGGTCAGGTAAAAGTCAGAAGGAAAAAGAAATGTGGACATTAAGCCATAATATGTTGAGCACAGCCAATCAGTTAAGCGGGTAGAAGGTGTGAAATTTAGATTAACTGATTGTGTCTTGACCTTAGGTCAATATAGGCAATCAAAGTTCAATGCAGTTTAAGGATCCCTTATTACTCATTCAATTTGGATCAAAGCAATCCTTCTGTAAAAGAAAGTTATTGATGAGTAGGGTATTACAAAATTTGGACAACTTGAATGTCTTTAAATAGTATTTGTTTTAATTCTTGTAACTTTGCTGTTTATCTGCAAATTTTGCATATCTTTGTTTTCCTACTTGCTGCAGTGGATTTTTTTACATTATTTTTTTCTTTTATAAATAAATTTAAAATAAAAGAAAAATTTGTATACAATTGTAATGTTGGCACGCATTTTTTCTTATTTGTTACTTTATTCTCCTGTTTACTGGACAATCATGTTTGTTGTAAGTATGTCCGATTATATAGATTTTTGGTTGTTCTGTGTGGTAATTTGCATGTTGTTGCATGTTAAATCAAGCATTTCATCATTATGTTTGTTGTACATATTATTATAAAAAAAGTATGGCTAATGTTTTTTATGTTTTTTTCTTCTTTCCAGGATATTCATCAGTTGGTCGAAATGTCTCTTAAATCTCTTTGATGGTGGTTTACATTTTTGTTGGTCGTTCGGTTGCTTGGTTGGCGGAAGAAATATATGCACAGATGCATCCAACATTTATTTATTGTTATTGTTACACTAGAGATTGCTGCTGCTGCTGTTGCTGGCAACATCAATGGGTAAGTTATGAAATGAGTAGTTTAGAATATGAACTTTTTATGGTTATTCTTGAGATTGATTTTGAAAATTTTAGTACCGATATCTTTCGTTTATTTCCCAGAAACGAATAGTCTATTTTCTACCGTATTCATAAAGATATAGATCGCTTATTTAAGGTTTATTAAGCACAGTTTTCATACAAAATACCTACAATAAACTATCAATAACTTTATTAAGGATTTATGGATATGGAGATTATATTTTAAGTGTTCCCATCGCTCCTACGACAAATTGGGATAGAATTTATTGCCTCACGTCTGGTACAGTTAACAGAAATCGTCAAACAAAAATTGGACAACTATTTCGTGTGGGATATTATCTTTCAGCCTTATTCGTAAATATTTGTCAAGAGTTTATAGAACAAATTTTGTACAAAAATTTGATTTAAAAACTCTTGGTAAAAGTTTACGAATAAAACCCAACAAAGATAATTTCAATTTTTAAACCACATCTTTTCTAAAGACCCTATTCTACGACTTTAATAAGCAACTGTCCATGCAAGTGGAAAATATATAATTGTTTTTAATAAATACTGCTGCAACACATCATACAAGTACATGACGATTGTAGGCTGTTCCATATTTTGTTAAATTAAACATTCAATTAGACTTTTTCTTCTTTTCAATGGCAACAATAATCAAGAGGGAAAATGCAGAAAAAAATTATTTAAATTTTATTATATAATTTTTCTTCATACATCAAGCTATTATACTAAATTTGTTTTCTCCTTATACTCGTATTAAACACAGTTGCTTGTTTTTGTTCATAAAATCTGTTAACTGATATCTTGGATTTTCGTATTTTTCTTGGCGAAATATTTATAACCATCTATAGTTTATTTCTGGTGTATATTTAGTTGGATATGGATGTAAGTTTTTACCATTATGGTTAACCTCTGCATAGTTAAACGTGTGCGGGTGTTATTTAAGCACTTATAACTACCATAACTGCTACATAAATCGCTCACGATCAGTATGGATCGATTTTCACCCATAACAGGAACAAAGAAAAAAAACAACGAATGGATAATAAGATCATAATATGTGTAACTATGTAAGCATAGCCAATTTGATAAAGCAGAGAGGGAGTAAAGAAGAGGGGAGCGGATGACAAAAAAAAAAAAAAAAACTAGGACTAGTGACAGTGATTTCACTTTCTTAAAATACATTATGTAACAAGTACTTTCTTTTAAAATCAATTTCCATCACATTAATCCTGCCTTCATTGCCCACGCTTCTGTATATTCACAAATTGTTTGTATTTTTAAAATAAACGTATATTTTTTTCGTTCATATAAGTGAATTGAGCACTCATGATTCACAATCATGAGCTTAATAAAATGCATTAAAAACCATAAACAATATACAAAGAAGCTTTGGCCATTACAAAAAAAAGGAATATATTTAAGTATGTGTGTATAAATTTAGAGGAGTTACCTAGGAAAGTATCAAACATACGAGAAGATTTGTAAATTTTAAACATATAATCTTATCTAAGTGCGTTCAGCATTTTTTTGGGCTAATTTTTTTACCGCTTTAGATTTTATATGTGTGTACGAAGTAAAATCATCTATGATTTGTTTGTAGTCTATTAAGTTAGAAAATTCAAGTTTTGTTACTATCGCACGATGATGTTCAGAAGCAAAATAAAGATCTGTTAGGGTGGCACAATTCTAAAGTTAGTTCTGTTAAAGTTAATAAGAACTGAACTAGAACTGAATTAGATTGAAATAGACTGAACTAGACTGAAGTAGAACAGAACTCAATTTTTACTAAAAGTGAACTAGAACTGAACTAGAATTGAACTAGAACTGAACTAGAACTGAACTAGAACTGAACTAGAACTGAACTAGAACTGAACTAGAACTGAACTAGAACTGAACTAGAACTGAACTAGAACTGAACTAGAACTGAACTAGAACTGAACTAGAACTGAACTAGAACTGAACTAGAACTGAACTAGAACTGAACTAGAACTGAACTAGAACTGAACTAGAACTGAACTAGAACTAACTAGAACTGAAATAGAACTGAACTAGAACTGAATTAAAACTGAATTAGAACTGAACTAAAACGGAAATACAACTGATCGTAATTCAAGAACTACAACCGATTTAAGTTTCTCACAATTCTCAATTACAGCATTTTTTAAAGAATTACATCCGAATGTTAAGAAACTAATTTTATATCTTAAAAAAATAGAATTGGACGTTTGATATTTTCAAAATTTAAGCAGTTTTTAAAGATTTTGGAATAAAAAATTTAAGCGATCGCAAGGAATAAAATTTAAATTTTTTGATTAATTATTAAACGGTCTACGTTGAAGTATGCATATACACACATATATTTATTTTTACATTTTTTGCAACTAAAACCACTTCTCCATAAACCTTTCGTAATAATGTCAAGATAAACTATTCTTATAATATTTATAGTGTGAGAATAATTTTTTGTTTTTATTTCATTTCTTAAAAATTTTGTTTAAAATCATCTTTAGCGAGTATAAATAATTGTTTATATGGTGTTGAAGTGTTAACAGTTTTGTTGTTTTCATCTTCCAAGTCCAATTACTAGTGGCTAGAAATTTGAAACCGTTGAGTTTCTGGAGTTTTTTCATATTTTGCTGACAAACACTTGCCGAAAATAATAATTGAATATAAGAAAGAATCATAGAGACGAATGGAAGAGTACCCTATAAAAGAGTGTTCAAAATGAAAGGATTACATAGGTGCTTCTAGTGGGTCAAAATCTCTAGAAATTTAATAATTTGCAAAATCTGCAGATTATTAGACTTTAGATAACTCAAGATAGCCTGAATTTAACCATTTTTTGTAGCAAAAGTCTTCTTAAATGTATTAAGGTCTTTATATGCTTTAGTAGTGTCAGGATTTAATAACAAACAAATAATTTTTTTCAAACATTTTTTTTTGTTTCTATCACACTTTGCCAACTGCTATTTTACTGCTGTGTTGTTGGAAAATTATTAGTTTTTCTTATTACAAGTCATAAAGAAGGTGGCATAAATTTTTGGTGGCAGCCTGTGGTTAGGCATTGGTTAGTTTTAGTTTTTCCTGGCTGGGTAGAAGAATTTGATTTCGCTATTAAGTATTTGAACGAAGTTTTATATATATATATATATATATATGTATGAAGATTATGGCAATGACGATGATGGTGCTCGAGCATTGGCGGTTAAAATAGTTTATGGTAATCCAAGAAGGTGTTAAAGTATATTGTTATTTTTTCTAAGCCAATTTTAGCTTATGAAGTTTATGAGACATTATGATTTTTCAGTTGAAATCGTGTTGCACGAATTATCATTTATTAAGTTGAGGGTGTTTAATTTAATTTGTTTTATTTTCCGTTGATTTTTTTTCTTGCCATTTTTTTGCTGATTCAATTTTCCTATTTATGTGCATAATTTGTTGGCCATTTGATTTGCTGGCATAGTGGTAGTTTGGTGACCCATAAACTATATGGAAATAATGGAATTTTGTGAAATGCTGCTTGTAATAATTTTGGATTTTAAATTACCATGTGTTGGTGAATGTTATAAAAAAATAACTATTTAAATATTTGAGGAAATTGGTTTAGTAATGGAAAATAATAATTTCATTTTGAAGTTATTAAAATGGGAGTAAATGTTCAGTTTATTACAGTTTTATTATTAAAATTATAATTAAGGTAAAAATATTATTAGGTATCTATTCTGCCCTTTTTTGTCTTGAGGTCTCTTCTCTTAGATCAAGGCATTACATAAGCGCTTATGACAGCAGTTGAAGTAGTTCAGTAATTGCTAAGTATTTTAGTATTAATAGTAGCAAAGGCTTTAGAATTCTGAAAAGTTATAATTCTATGTAGGGAGATATATAATTGATTCAACATTGCGATTCTATGTTAGTTGGATGGATATGTGAAGGCTTCTACCCAGGAGCTAGTGTATCATACAGAGTGGATGAAATGACAGAATGAGAGAGCAAAGTACATCCTGCGAACAGGTTTATCGCAATGTTAATTGTATCTGCAGAATGGACTAATTGGACAATTCACCACTGCTCCTTTATGTATCTTACACGCAGGCCCGGTCCATTATCGACCTATATAATCTCTGACTATTGCTTAACTTCCGAGATGTAAAACATGACTTCCGTTTAGAACCGAGCAAATGGGATGACCTCTATTGAGTCGGCAACAGCACCGGTAGACTGAAGTACCAATCCATCAAATAAGCCGGAACATTGTACTTACTCACAGCGACACACTGTGGTCAAGGAAGGGAAATGTAATGATATCACTTGTATATGATGACCTTTCATCCATCATCATTAAACCCAGCGCACTTCTTATTTACCCGACACACTCATACACTTTTTTAGGTATACGGGTAGGTGAGGTCCTCATACCTCTCAACACCAACTCATTTTCAACAATTATTTCCATAGTCACTCCTCTGTGGGGTATTAGCACCGAACTTATCCCGATAATGACTTTACCTTACATCAGTCTTTTAAGCGCAACTTACTATTCACGCGAATTTAAGCTTAAACCACAGGCACTATGTGGATGTCGAAGGAACCTCAACCAACTGACCAGCTGGAACATAGTCCTGCGGGCAACTGGCCATAGCCGAGGAGTGAAGTGACATCACTATTTTATAATACCGACAGACTGGAGATATTGGTAGCACCTCTTTACTCTCAGATTGCAATCACCGAGATAGGATCTATCATCAAGGAAACATGCCCGACAGTATATTGATTAAACTGGGGAAAATATTAATCATTATAATTACAGCCTTTACATGACCTTTTCTAACAATAGGTCAAGGTTAGCTAGTAAAAATTCAATCTCAAATAATTTCCATCTTATGATAGTTTAATGTATAAACATTTTTAAAACACTCTTATTACAACACCCTTTAGTTGACTGCACTTCATTATACCCTCCCTTTTGATGTTTCTTTCGTCAAACTTTGTATTATTGGCCAAATTGAAAAGCTTTTGCTTCCACCACCATTACAATTAAAAAGCAACAAAATAACACTTCAAAAAGGCTACAAAGTAGACATTAAAAACAATGAAATATTTTAAATGAATTTTAATAAATATTTCCTCTTGTCTCTGCCCTGTCTCTACTACTTAGTCCACCTCTTTAGGTTCTACTCTTCTAATTTATTTTGTCTTTATTTTAGACTACAACCAAAGACAGGCCACACATTTCAAGTTTAAAAGCATGAAGCATGAAATTTTTTTGTTGTTGTACAACAAAAACAAATACAAGTAAAAGATATAAGTCAAGCTGATTGATTGTGGTAACGCGTTTTGTTTTATGAAAAAAGGGGGCTTAGACTCAATTTAAAATGGCTTATGTTAGGTCAGTTATGAGTACACAACATGCTGTTGAAATTCTTGAAAGGTTTCACATATATAGCAGAATAAAGTTGTTGGCATTTTAGAAGTATGTGTGTGTGTTTTTTTAAAGAAACAAATATATTTGTAATATTTTGTTACGCCCTTTTAGGTTCAATTAAATATAAATGCTTCAAATTAGCTAAACAAATCTAAAAGCTTATAAGAAAGACCCTTTTGTTACCTTAAAAGATTTAAGCCACATCAAATATTCTCCATTGTATTGTATATTTGTGACAAAACCAAAGTTTTGCTTAAAATGTAGAAAAAATCTTAAGTAAACAACAATTAAAATTTAATTCCTAAACAATTTTCTTAATCTCTCTATGTTTCCTAAGAAAAAATTCATTCTCTAATCAAAAATGGTTAATCAGAAAACAAGCAACCAATATTACCACCACAAAAAAAACAGCAAAAGAAGACCCCTTCGAACAGCAACAAGAACCGCAACAAATCGGGCATGACTAGAAGCAATCAGTACAAATTCCTTGTAAAACAAAATCAAACTTAAAAATTCCATGGCAGCATCCAAAAAATAAAACGAAAAAAAAAAATCAAAAGTCAAACAGTAGTAACAAATGAAATTCGTACTCTAAGATCGATTGCTGTTGGCCAAAAGAAACAAAATACTAAAAACAAAAATTGTATTAAACTGCAAAGCATTGTTTTCTTTTTAAATTTTCTAGCATTTAGTAAAACGTTAAAATATTTATATAAAAAAAACTCAAGTTAAAAATCTTCTAAAAAGTTTTGAAAGGTCAACTGCAAAAGTCAAGTGCGCTTAAATCAAGAACAGCTTCCAATGAATTAAAAAGGGCAACATGGTATACATTGAAACTTGTAGTGTCTATAGCTGCCAAAGCAGCAACTGTTTGTTGCCGCAACATGGATCATGTGGATGGGGTATATGGCATGTAAAGGCTTGAGCTAAATGAGTGTTACGATATTGATCTGGCAAAATGCAAGAGAATGTTGCAATGAATGTCCTGTTTATATAACAGAATTACAAAATATTATTTTTGATACAATTTTTTAGCGATCAACTGTTTACTTCTTCTAGACGGTATTCTCAGGAGACATTTTAAAATGCATGGAATTTGTAACATATAAGAATATAAGAATATAAATAGATAGATAGATAGATAGATAGATAGATAGATAGATAGATAGATAGATAGATAGATAGATAGATAGATAGATAGATAGATAGATAGATAGATAGATAGATAGATAGATATATAGATAGATAGATAGATAGATAGATAGATAGATAGATAGATAGATAGATAGATAGATAGATAGATAGATAGATAGATAGATAGATAGATAGATACATTGATTGATTTATTTGTATAGTTCACCACAGTCGTTGTCATTTCATTAATAATTTTCATATTTTTTTTCTTCATCAAACATTGTATTACATGTAGCAACAACGAATTTATATTGTCTTAAGTTTAATTTTTGTTTTCTTTTTTTAAAAAACACAACCAAATAAATAAAGCAAAATTTATAATCTGCTCTAAAATCAAAATTGCTTATTATTAAACGTGTTGCACGTGAAATGTTAGTAAGTAGTTAGTACTATTACTTGTTGCAGTTGCACCATAAGTAGTGGGAGCTACCGCTTTAACTCTTTAACTCAATAGATGGGAATAGTAAATAAAGCGCAACGAATCTGTCGTTGAGGAGAAAACGATACAAATAAAGAATTTAACCAATCCATGCCACTCTAGAGAACTCCAAAGAAAACGCTTATAACTATCGCAAGCTTACATCACGTTTCAGTTGGTGTGGCAAAACCAGCACTTGCGGAGATTCCCAAAAAATAGAAGTTAGAAAAAAAATTTAACATCTTGATATTTAGGAAAACTACTTTAAAGCAGCCTTAACTAAGCGATCACTTGCTGACGATGACGGCAAAACGATGATCATGAGATCAGCAAAAAAAAAAAACAACAACACAGAAAGCAAAGTTACCGAAGCTTGGCAAAAGATACGAAGAACAGTATCAGCAGCAGCAGTTTAACATTTTAATGCTTTTTCAATGTTTGGCTGTTTGCTAAAATCACTTTTTACCTTTAGGCCTTTTTCGCGTATTTAAGCTACCGATCGTCAGATTAAACCAAAAACTTAACCAAACTTATTCATATGATACCTCGATCATGGCAGTACTATCTTAAACTCTATGTATTCCTCTCTCTCTCTTTCTTTCATTACCTTTCACTCGTTCTTATTAGTAGTTTTTATATTGAATTTAGGTTTAAACATGGTTTTGGCTTTTATCGATTGTATGGTGGTACAATTTTCCCGCAGTGAAGTGTAAATCTGACAATAAAGTGTTGTTATAGTTAAAGGCAGCTTTTAAAAAGTTACTACTATCATCCTTTAGAGAAGAGCTTAAGTCTGTTACTCGTTTAGTTTCTTTCTTCTTTAAATTCGTTTCAGTAATTTGGCCTTTGAACTATTCAAAATAGTTGGTATAATTGCTTGAAATTATCGCCGATCACTTTTGAATACAAACTTTTATGTGGATAGGTTTTGCTTTAACGCTTCCTCTCTCTGACTGTAATTCCTGGCTTGTCTGATGTATTTTTTTTCTTTCCATTCTAGTAGTTACAAATCAGCATATCATCAGCAACATCATTGTCAGTGTTTGGGATCTTTTAACTTTATACTCTAAGATTTAGTTAGTTTTCATGAGTTTGTAGGAAATAGTTAATCTATATTGTTACGTTATTTGTTGTAAATTGTAAGTGTTGCAACACATTTGTTTTCTATTATGAAAATGTTTTATATGCATTGCCACATTATCACTATTTGCCAATACGGTTTAGGGCATGTAAATGGTGGTTAACTTTAAAAAAGGGGTAACGCTACTTGTTGCAACAAGTCACGCTACAAATTTATCCAATTACCTATGATTTAATTTAACCAAATTCGTTTCTGTTGTTTTCGATTTATAGTGATTTGTTGATAAAGAAAATTTATTATGATTATTTATTAAATGGCGAAGTATTTTTTTTAAATTTTAATATTTAAAGCAAAAAAAAAAAAACTAGACTTTTAATAGAATATTTAAATCTGAGTCCAATTCAAATAAAGAAGTTTTTAGCACTTTTTCTTTTGGTGAATCTTTATACCAACATATTTACCTAAAGAATATAATTTTGCATTTTTTTTAAGACGAATGTCATCTCTGCGCTTGGCTGGCTTGCTGACAAGTTAAGTGGCCACAAAACACTTAAACAATAGCTTAGTAGAAATCTGAAATAAATTATTTATTAAAAACAATTATCTTATGAAACCAGTAATTCTCTTTGCAAAGCAAGACCACCATGTCTTACTGCATTACGAAGTAGGTACTAGAATGTTTATACCCAAAATCAAATATGGTTTATTATACTTGAAAAACAATTTTCTTTCTAATTTTCCACTTCAACACTTTTAGTATGATAGCAAAGCAATTCTATAACGATCTTTAGTTAAGAAAACATATCACACAAATAAATAAATTAGTCGTTTGAAAGTGTTGACATTTATTGTCGTCAACACTTTGTGTAACATGAATCGTTTTGTTTGGAGTTTTTTTATGGACTTATTTTTACTATCTTGTCCAAGGCGCAAAGGATTTTTTAGTTTTAAAAGAAAATAACAAGAAAAAAGTAAATACAAAATCCATATGAGGAATATGCGAGGATCGTTTGGTTTTTTTTTGGAGAGTGAATTAAATTTGATCACATATTTTGAATAGTTTTACTCTGGCGCCACTAGTTTGTTAGAATATTTTCACTCATAAAATTGTTTTTGGAGGAAGTGATCAGAAATATTCATTATCTCTTCTCTCGCTAAACAGAGTTATAACAATATAATATCAAGATATCGAGAAAACCTCATATGCTGATCATATTTATAGTCATGGTATCAACTCATTGCTATATCCATATATTAAAGTGTCAATCCGAAAATGTAAAATATTAAATTCCGCGACTGGATAGTCCAGTTATGAAGTTCTTCAAGTACCTGAATTATACTCTAAGTTGTCTGGGAAAGATTCAAAAAGAAAAGAGACATGTGCCTCCTATACTTATAGGAAACCCTTCGGTGCTTAAACATTTCAGTGTTCATGTATAAAGCAGTTATAACAACTACCCAGCAAAAACTGGGTAATGACTTTCAATTGTAATTACTTACCTGACAACATACCTCTCAATGACTACTAGATATCGGCAGGATTTCATAGGATTAGTCTAATAAGATCTTACTAATAATGTATTATATAAATACTTTCTAATTCATTAGTCGTTTTTCCAGTAAAGATATAGAAGTTGTATAAGATTTTTCATGCAATTGCAAAGACAACTTTTTTAAATTACTTGTAATCGTTTGTGGTAAGTACTTGCCTCCAATGACATCACCGTGTTAAAAAAATGACTTAAAATGCTATTGGGTAAGTAAATTTTAGCATTTTAACCCCATTACCATGTAATCAAAGTTTTTACTGAGTGTCAAATGTCTGCTAAATATGCTCTTAAACTAGGAGCAATGTGGTTAGACCTAATATTCTATACTATCAAGCTTTGATAGGACCGCATCTGGATCAGAATACCAACAAGAGAAGACTAGAATTCCAAAACACTACGCTAATAAGACTAAACTGAAAACACTTTGTTTCAGGACGTCACCACTCTTTGGAAATTTTCTCTGATATTCTTGTTCTTTTGTTCTCCCTTAGATTGCTTACTACTTGCACTGTCCCATAACAAAACCTTAAAATTTCGACCATTAAAAAAGTCTTACGACTCTCAAAGTTTTCACCGCGAAATGGGGTTTCAATTGAATTAATTTTCTTTACTAACTTAGATGACTCTCCGTAGAACTGATTCGGATTGCAAGGTACGATGGCAATAGGGTGAAATCAAGTTTCCTTGACAGAATTATCGATTACGATCGACAATTACTTGACAGGAAAATTATCAGTTCCAGTGATAGTAAAATATTCTCAGGCTCTTTAATTCATGAAAAGGATCTTTGCTTATCTTGCGCTGCAGAAATTATTAAGGTGGAAGTACACAACACTCGTTGAGGCGGCAACGCTTTTTATGCTTTTTAAACTTACAGTGTGTAACTTGTAAAATGAAAATACATAATTTCAACTTTTTTGACAGAAAGCGCCGCCGCGTACAACGCGTCTTGTGTACTTTTACCTTAAAGATGGAAATCGGTATGGGAATATCACGTTTTTCAAGAGCGCAGATTAAGATATCTTTGGCTTATAATAGAACTTAACAAACTCAATTATCGTCGAATCTAATCGAATTTGTTTAAAGAACCAGGTGGTTTAATTTTGAATCATATAAATGAAAATATCACCTATTTGGGAAGGATCTAGTTTAAAGATGCAATAATGAGCCAAATATTTGCCCTTAATCACGAAATAGGGTTATTCATTTCAGGGCTAAGAAAACCATAATATTTCTTGTTACACGACCCTCGACAAACACACAAATGTGTTTACAGCACTTTCACAGTAATCGCCTTTTTGCATGTTTTTTTTTTCTTTCACTTCTTACAGTTTTCTTTCAAACTCTGCCCAATTGTTACCAGCCCATGTCAATTTATTTTACACTTATTTTGTGATACGACACAAGAATTGCAACAACGTCAACCAAGAAAGATCTTTTATGACCAAATACAACACAATAAATTTATTGCTAAATAATTAATGTGCGTTGTCTTAAGCTAGTAAAGACACACAGAAATACACAGCTACAAATGCGTGATCCTTAAGTCTACAGAATTGTCATCAAACGAAATGAAAGCTGTACGTACGCCAAAGCAAGAAAAACAATATAAAAGCGGCAAACGCAAAATGTTGTGTCAACAAAATGACAACTAAAGTGACAGCAAACGTGAGTTGCACCAGATTTTTACCAACATTGACACCTTATTCGAAGTGTAACTGTTGGAGAACGAGTACGTGTGCCAAACACTACAAAGCCAAGCTGGCTGGTTGGCTGGCAATCAGTTACAGCTTGCCTGCCAGTCTCCACTAGCAGCTTTACACTATAACCGAACATGCAACAGAAATAAATAATGCAACAAAAACACTCAAACTGCGAAACGAGTTGCTGCTGCTGTTGTTGCAGTTTTAACAAATGCGTCAGTTGGCGTAAATTGTAATTTGACAGTTTAAGCGTGTTTGGCATTTTTAATGAACCCCCAGTTTAAAGCCAAGCTTTGTCTTATTTTTGTTTTTTTTCTTTCGTTCAATGTGCACTCAAGTGCGTACGGATAAATAGTTATACTCGTGTATTGATGTGTAATCGGTCTCGTATGACAATAAAACAGGCAAAGTTTGCCGACTTTAATGCTTTAACAACAAAAGTTAAATAATGTTTGCAATGTTGTGTTGGTGTTATTATTGTTTATTAGAGGTGCCAATGGCGCTTTTAAACTTGTCATTTAATTGTCAATTAAAATACAACATATTAACGTTGACATAGTGATCATCAGTATCAATGTATTATGTTTTATTTTTTTCTTCGGATGTTAAATGAGTGTTTGAAAGTGTATGTAATAGTGACGTCGGTGCCATATTTAGTAAGAAGATTTGATTCTTTAAATAATTAGAAAGTGCTAAACACTGTATAATATTGAAGGCAAGTAGATAATGGTCATGACTTCAAATAATGAATGTTAAAGATAATAAAGAGCTTTTAATCACTACAGTAATCATGAACGTTAATGAAAAACCTCTCATTAGAAGTAATAAAAGGATTTTATTAGAATTCTGACGATTTCAGCGTAGACTTGGAGTTTCAAATAACTTCCTTTGAAGAAATCTTAGCATAAATAATACTACTAGACCTGATGGCATACCGGCACTGGTCTTGAAGCAGTGCTCTTTGATGCTAGCTTGTCTATTAGTTAATCCTTTCAGAAAAATGTGCCGGAGCTTCGAAGTCTATTTTAGATCTACTCGACAGCGTACAGGGGAGTGCGAAGGTACTTATCGGTGATAGTAGTGTGCAACTCCACTGATTCACTAGAGCACCCTCTCAACGTGGGGTGTATTTCACTGTTCCATCAATAATTTGAAATTAGGGAACTTGTCTTTTTCAAGAACACACCCATTTGTGGTAGGTTTTACCAGTGGACCGCACAACACACTACAGGGAAAATTCATTCTGCAGCCGAACTGCTCGTATGTGGAATAAACTTCCCGCAGAGGTATTCCCTGCCACTTTCGATATTAGAAGATTTAAATCAAATGCCCACAATCACTACTTCCTCTATTATCCTTCCCACATTCTATTGTCCCAGTTCCAACATAATGATCCGCATAAGTAGAGGTCATCCCCTGAGTGCTGGTCTAAAATACAAAAAAAAGAACAACAAAAAAGCAAAAAAATGAAGAAGTACTGCATAATTCAAAATCCTGTTTTCGGAATAAGACGATTACCGGGGCAATCTAGACCAAATTGTTATTGTTTATTTATATTGTACTTAAACTTCAACTTTTGTATAGGCTGCAATATCCCGCGTAAATGTTAACTTTGTGGATATCGGTTTATTACGTCTTAACAGCAGAGTGAAGAAACATTCAAAAATAACGTAAAAGTAATCTGTGAATTCTATGTTTGATAAATCTAATATATGGATCACAAATATAAAATGTCAATGATAATACTAATTCTGACGTAATATATTGGTGACTTTTGTATGGCTCGGCTCAAAGAAGCAGCTGAATTAATACGATGGCTTGACCTTTCCATTCTCTAGACTTACAACTTCATGAAGCAGTAACATTCGATGATCACCAAAAATTTTTATATTCAGAAACATCCGAAAATCACCAAAAATATGAAGAAAAAACCCATTTCGATGTCGGATTCAGCAACAACCGATTAAGGCAAACTGATCGATTGCATTATTCGATTACTGTTGTACATTTCAATCGATTAGAAAATTAAAAGTTGCAACTTCTGGCTTGGCCTTGAATGAATTTCCAAATTTGAGATCTAAAAGTTTTGATAACATCACAAACCGAAATGTGTTATTTTAAATGTGTAATCACAGGGACTTTCAAAATCCCAAAAGTCTTGTGGTGCAAACTAAATAACCCTAGTTCTGTAGCAATAGATTCGTGAGCTTTTATGTGACTCGTTAAAATCAGCTGAACTTGAACGGTGATTTGAGCTATCTTTGCTCTGATGATGTTGATCAATTGCGATTAAATGCCGCAGATTTAGGGCTTCATAAAATCCAAAAAGATTTCGTTATATAATATCAATGTCAACCAATGGTGTCTATTTGAGATTTATTATTCATTGATTTAGTTTAATCACCATTAAGCGAAAGAAACATCATGGAACGCAGTCCCAAAATTCAAATCAAAAACTTACATACTGCTCAATCATAAAATCTCTTACTGAATAAAAACTAGATTATCGTCACGCCCTTATTAAGAACGTTCCATTTACATCGAACACTTTTTAAAGGTTCTTTACCTCTATCTCAAATATAATACTTAATTAGGACTACAACATTACTGATATCAAATCAGGAAGCACAATGTATCTAAATTTATATGAAAGTAAGTGGACATAAAATTCGAGTGTATCTCTATACACACACACATTCATGTATAAGTATTTTTGCATTATCATTTGATATTCTATTGCTCCGCATAAATTGCTCTTATTCTCTAGAAAAATACGAAATACAAAAGTCTTAAATTTCACACTAAATTAGGCGGCCACTTTAAACGTTCGAAGAGCGGTTGTATAGTTGCATATAGCGTATCTATGAAATTCAAACCAACATCCAATAATTTCTATAATTTTCTTAACTTAAGATAATAGAGCAACAACAAATGCAGCAGCAAAAGCTCGAACAACAAAAATAACGTGAATTGTAACTGCAGCAGCGTTAACAGTAACGAGATTCCAAAGTAAAATTTAATATAGGGACCAATTTTCACATGGCATAAGGATACTTGACAAGCGTTACTTACTACTAAGTGATATTTTTGTTGGTGTTGTTGTTGTTGTTGCAAACAAACGTTCTAAAATTGCACGCGTGAACTTAAGGGTTCATTGGCCAATTTTCACTTGATTGTAAAATAGAACCAGTTGTTTTTTGTTTTATTTTTTTTTGTGTTTAAAATTTTTTTCTTCACTTTTGCAGTTTGATGATGATCATGAGCACGATTTTTTAGCCCGCTCATTGGGTGTCGTCATGAAGTGATCTTGTTCGCACATAAGACAACAAAAACTGTTTTTCTTATAATTTTTCTGTTGTTGTTTTTGTTGTTGTTATTGCAATTTAGGTGCGCACAACAGTGTCCTCCTAAACTTAGACAAGCTGGCAGTCACTCAATGTTAAAGCCTAAGTTTATTCCTTTCCTGGGTTTGTTCTGGCCTGACTGACTTGCTGGCTGGCTTTCATATACATACATATGTAAGTTGAACTGAAAATAATTGTAAAAATTTTCAAAATTATTTGCTTAGATTATAACAAAGTGTGAGTATGAGTGTGTATGTATGCTGTTTCCTTAGTACACCCACGTTTCTTACGCATTAAGGAACACCTTCCCCATTGGCGCTATCTTTCACATCTTCGAAGTATAGAAAAACCTATAAAAATTCCTTTTTACGTAAAAGTCCAAAAGGAATTGTATTGTAATCGTGGCTGCCTATTGAAAAATTCGTGCTCTTAACATTTCAGTAAGTTTTTTTTGTGTTTGTATTTGAGCCCAACAACTTTATCATTTTGCCATGAAAATATCGCCAATTGGTGCAGTTTATGAAATTGAGATTGATGAATGGAACCAACTAAATGAAATTATGTGCCTAACGCTTTAATGAGATCATCGGCCATATTTCCGTGAACGATAAGGGGTTTTAAACTCTGGGATATTTCGAATACCAGCTACGCTAGTTAGATAGTTTGAAAGGAGGGTGTATATACATCAAATCCGAAGAAATACACCCAGGCCTCTATCGGGGCAGTTGTGCGCTGCTTAACCAGTGTTTCAGATGGAAATCGACCTCCTGTCTACCAAAATAGAACACTAATAACTTACCTAGTGGAGAAAAATGGACTTTATGTCATTTTGCTTTTAGACATTGTGACACTTTTGTAATTATCATAACATTTATAGACACTATGACTCAATTTAGTGTCCTCGTATCCGTGGACTTTGAATTTCTATGTTAATAATACGTTTACGAAAGAGTTCCGAAATGTCACAGTTCCGAAAAATGTCTGCATATGGACATGCAGTCAGAGACATGTTGTGACATGTCATGAATTAATCAACTATGATTAAAAAGATAACTCCAGTCCAGGTAAAACATTAAAGCACACTTCCTACACCAATTTTGGTTGGTCACATTTTACACTTCTTTAATAGTTTTTTTTTTTTTTTTTTGGCAATGATCATTTCTTTTGTCCATGTCAGATTTTTCAATATTATTTTTTTTTGTTGTTTCATTTCTGTAGCGTTTTTGCGTTACTCATTCGCAAGAAGAAAATTAACCTGTACTCGTACATGATTGTACGATGTGATGTTTAAAATGAGAATGATGTTGATGACGATGATGGCTTGAGTTTGGGTTTGGTTTTCGGCAGTGATCATGCGCTCCATGCGTTATTGTCTTAACTAGAGGATATTTTAGGTTTCATACACACATACACTTTAAAACACTTTAAAGGCATCGTGTAAAATTTAGAATTTTTTTTGGTTAGACTTCTAATATCTATGAATCTACACAATTTCTAATTTAACGATATTTTTTCAACAATTTAGAAGTTTTTTTTTTTTGGTGTTATAGTTAAGTGCAATATGGTGCTTTTGTTATTTCATAAAAGATGAAGAAGATTTTTTCTATTGCCTTTTGATTCTTCAGTTATTTTGCACCAATTTTAGTTAAAAAGCTGAAAAAAAGAAATAATTTTCTGTTGTTTTGTTTCTCAAGTAACAGTTTAGCGTTTATTTCATCTGAAAAGTCGTGATTTATATTCGTTTTTTAGTTTTTGGATTTTCATTTATGGAACACATTGGCTTTAGATTTAAGCTGGTGGTGGGGTCGATCGCTCGGTCACTACAGTGTCTATACTAAGTGAATGAATGCCATGTGAACGTTTAAATTGAAGTGCAGTTTTTCACGCCACAACACGCAATTGTATAGTTTTTGTTCAGCTGTTCTCTTCTTAGAGTTCAGTTAGTTTTGTTATCTTGAGAATATTTCGTTAAGTGATCTAATTTGTAAAGTTTTTAGTTGTATGTTACACAGAGAAGAGATGCTATTAATTTTAACCAATAATAGACAATGTTTTCATTAAATTATATTTGTGGATGAATGGATGCTGATGATGATTTGATCAAACTTGTACAATTAACAAGCACACGATTGGTAGCCGAATCTTCGTTGTAAATAATGTCAATTTTATATTAAAGAACTTAGTTTAAATCAAGGAAGTGGATTCAGTTTAAGGTGAAGCTAAGGGTATAAGAAGAGCTTAAGATATAAATTTAAAATGTTTCATACTTATCACATAAATATCACATTTTATTTAAAATAATATTATAAAATACAACTTTGGTTTTAGCACAGTTCTTATTTTTGAAGTTATCACTTAATTAATATTCTCAAAAAATTTATTTTTCATTTCTTTCAATTTATATTTATCTTGAAAAACATTCTAAAGTTATTTGCTTGCTATGAACAAGTATAACAAATTACATTATTATTATTTTTTTTTTTTGTTCATTGTGACAATTCACTTATTAATTGTGAATGATTTGTGGTTTTAAAATGTCATGGCATCGTTTGTGATATTTTGCCAGAAATTGTTGCAACAATGAAATGCGTTTTTTTTTTGCCATCATTCACTCATTCGGAAATACATTCATTCATTTTATATGGCAATTATTTATAAGTTCATTATATGAATGTATTTCGAAATGCTCTTATCTGCATTCAGCAATTATCCACGATGTGCAAGTAAAGGTGCTCGGTGGTACTATGTAGTTAGTTAGTAAGTTAGTTAGTTTGAAAGGAGAATGTCATATATACATCAAATCAGAAGAAATACACCTATCGGGCCTGTTGTGCGCTTTTTAACCAGTGCCACTGGTAGGAAACGAACCCACCCTTCCGGTCTACCAGGCTAGATTACTAACCTACCGGAGGCCACTAACTATGTATGTGTCGGAGCATTTGCAAATTTGTTTAACGGGAGCTAAAGTCAAGTTACACTAGTGACTAGCGCCCACTGTCCAGTTAATACTGCTAGTAATGTTTACTACTTGATCTTGCAGTATGTATGCTAAAAGATTCAGACTAATGGATCGCCAAACTGAATCAAGTTTTAACAAATACTTTGATAATTTTTTAATCAATAGAAGTCCCGCTCGGCTATCTAATGAAATGCTTAAGCAGTACATTGGAATCTTAATGGATCATACATTCGTATCTTCATAGAAGCGTTCTTGATTTGAAATAAGTTGTTATATACTTCTTTATCCACATCTAAATTCAACCAGTTGATGTTACAAATGGGTATCAAACCAACGACCACGAAGACAGGCAGACTAGAAAACTGATCCGGATCCCATGAGTAAAGTTATATGCTTGAGTAAATGCTTCAGCAGTACGACATTGGAATCATAATGAATCATAATATAAAAATTCTTTATAACATAAAGTATAAATTTAAAAAACTCTTATCATTATATGCTATGAGTGGATTATAGGCCTCACTTTTTCAGAAGTCATTTAATGTCAACTTTTAATAAAAAATCTTAAAGGTAACTAATGCATTTAAATTCGCAATAGTGTCTTTTCTCGCCAATAGGATATCTGAAGAAATCAACTTTAAAAATTAAGATTATGTTATACAGACAGAAAAAACAAACGAATTGGGTCCTTGTTCCTTTAAAACGTTTGGGTCTTGTTGTTTCAAACTGTTTTGCGGTCTCATTAGGTAGATTTTATAAAGTTCTCTTCCATTTATTGATAGCGTTTTTACTACTAGAAGTATGTACTTTATCAGCTGATATCGCCAGACTCGTTTTCCTCCCAGTTAAGAATCAATCTTGCAACAGATTCCTGCATGAATTTGATCCACACTTAAAGCCTTGATACACGATTGTCAGATCTTACAACGTTGTCAGTAAAATTTTCAGAAAATATCTAACAATCGTCTGAACTTACAATTTTTCTTTTGCAACGTTGTCAGAAAAAGCATTACTAACAATATTGCAAAACAAAATTCGTAAGTGGTCAGTGTTTTTAGACATTTTTCTGCCAACGTTGTAAGATCTAAACATAGCATTAGTTTATAGTTTAAAGTATTTTTATACTAAGGCCCTCTTACTATATCATATTGGACTAAACAGTTATTAAAAGTAACACGGCAAAATGTTTATGTTAAATTCATTGCACTATTGAAACGTCAGTCAAAATGTCACACGTATAAATATACAAAGACAGACAATTCAAATGTTAAATACGCAAACATATATGTAAATACTAGAAATGGTAATAATGGTAAATAAATACAACCATATAATCGTAACTACTTATATGCAGTTTTACGATAAAATACCTATGAAATGTTAAAATACATATAAAGTCAACATACAACATACTTAATAAAGTTAAATACTTCAGCCAATAAATACAAAGTTAAGTATATTTAAATTTAAGACTAAATATTTCTATAGCTAAAATCATCAATGAATTGATTTAGCAACTGCAGAACTTTAAAACTAAAGCTTTCTGCAAATAATTAGTGGCATAATTTTGCTATTAAATTATAATAAAAAATTTACATAATTTTCTAGTTTGGCAAACAAAATAATGTAGTTCTAATATTCATTCATACCTTTATTATAAGAACAAAAAAGTGAAATATATACAACTACTACTTACCGCAACTTTACCTGCTGAAAAATTATAGAAGTGGAAGTGTTTTTTTTTTCTTCGCATTTTAAACAAGAAGCAGTAACAACATTTAAACAATTCCCATTTAAGCAGACACCATAAAAACTGTTTTTTAATTTCAGTGTTTAAAAAGTAATTATGAACCTTGAGTATAAATTAAAGGAAAGTACTTGTACCAGTACAATTGTGAATTGTATGAATAAGTTTTAATGTTAGGCATACATACATACGTATAATTGTTTATTGTTCATGTTATGAAAAATTGTTAAATGTTTTTTTTTTCTTCTTTCGATATTATGTTACTTCTTCATTGCCGACAAGGAACATGATGTATGTGAAATTAAATTAAATTTTTAAGACGAAAAAACTAGAAATTGTAAAACATGCCATTTGTTTAATTAGTTCAGGTTAAAATAGTTATTAAATTAATTTGGTTTTATTCTATATAAAATCATGTAGATTAAAGCATTAAACTCTGTAATACATATTATATTATTAAATAAGCTTAATATTTGGTGACACAAATTGATTACTTTGAAGACGTTATGTTAATTGCGACAACAACTATATTGCTTTGAATATTTGTGAAATTAAAGAGCATTTAAATATAGAAGTCAATACTCTAGAACTTAAAGTTCACAACAAAATCATACAGTATGTAAGAAGTCGGAGAGAGGTGGCACAAGTTGAGAACTAAAAGTTATTAACCATCCTTTTTAATTACATATGCATCAGGACTTCAGCAGAATCATTTCGACGTTCTGCAATTTGTCCTGCATCTAATGAATTGATGGTTTTTCTTTGATAGTCGTTCAATCGTGTGTGATCTACGATGTGAGGTTGTGTCAAGTTGAAATAACTCTATTGATGACAATCCACAAAAAAATGCAAAAGTTATCAAGGTTTGTAAAACCAACTAATCAGAGTTCTTTCCGTTGATGACAATCCACAAGAAAATACAAAAGTCATCAAAGTCTTCAAAACCAATTAATCAGAGTTCTTTTTACAGGATTGCCATGAAGCAACGATCAAAACTGACTAATCAGACTTCTTTCTACAGAAGTGGTATAATGCTACACGATCAATTGTATTTTGTTTTATCACATCTAAGTGGTGTCGAAGTTGGCGTAAATTTTTCGATGCCACATGAAGAGTTTCAACTCTATAATCAATAATATAACATTTTGTAGTGATTGGAAATCTTAACATCTTTAAGGATACACTCCAAAGTTTTGAAGTCATTTCTACTTGAACAAAATCGGCTAGAATGAACCCGGAGTAATTATAAACCAGCCTTTTTCCGCAGTATTCTCTTTCAACAGCATGTAGAACTAAAACGATCCCGACTACACCTTTGTGATCATTAAAGACCACGTATAAATAGTTTGCTCGAACCCTTCAGCTTTATAATCTTTAAGCATCACTGTTTCATGTTTTAACCACGAAGATGAATTATTTTTTGAAGATTTGGCAAAAGGAACTACAGGCATAATCGGCAAATTCTAACTCTCATGAATACATTGCTTGGCAAGTCCGGTATGAACAGATTAAACTCTGAACAGTGTTCAGTTCAAAGAAGGAAAATTAAACGATGAGCCATGAATAAGATACCGTACATCTATCACAATTTAACCCAACACAAAACTAGGTTATAATATATGTTCATAGCAAAAACTGATTTGAGTTCAATAACGTACACCTCGAACAATCGGAACAGGATCTCGAACAATCCGATACCCTGAACGCTATTAGATCTTGTTGTACCAAATAATTTAGATTTTACAATATTCGGCTAGAATATTACAACCCTTTCTTTAATAATATCTACTATCCTATGATCTATCAACAAAAGGCCCTCATTTAAAAAAGTCCAGTTCAATAATGAGGTAGTCCCCGTCATTATAAAAAACAAATATAACAAGTGCTATTGGAACAGAACAATAATTTAAAACTCTTGCCTCTGATACATAATTTAAAGGTTTTCAGTTGTTGAAACTTACTGATATCATTAAAAACTTTAGGAATACAATTGTCAAAGAATATATGCATTAAAGCAAACTCATTAAACAGATTAAATACTTAAAAGTCAATTAATTCATTTCTATTACAAAAAAATATCCACTCTACGAATAAAGCTAATCAAATTTCAAAAAAAAGCATGGCAACCAAAAAATAAAACTCAACTACAACTACACCTGATTTGTAACGAAGAAAGATTATTTAAAATCATCAAGTGGCCACTTGAATAGCTGGTTGGCTGGATGACTGACTAACTAACTAACTGGCTGCCTGGATGGCTGGCTGGCTTGCTGACTAGATGGCTGGGATGTGGATGGTTGGTTGATTCCATCATTCCCTGACTGATCTTAGTTATGTACTTAACAACAACTGCAAAAATACTTCTTGCTATTTTATGCTAAATTATACAGAAAAAATGTTGGCGTTAAATTTTTTTCGCTTCCAAAACCATCAAAAAACATAAATACTCATACAAAAATAAAGCAACTGAAGAGGTGCTTTTGCCATTATATTGGATATACTGTGTGTATGTGTGTCTGTCTGTCTGCCTGTATTTCTTTGCAGCCCATCAAAATCTTCAAAAAGTGTAAAATTGTAGTGTAATAAAAGTATTTTGGTTGTTGTAAAATGAAATAATTTTCTTTTTTTTTAAATTGAAATAAAAGCCACAACAAGTTTTGCATAATTTTATTCATTTTGTGTCTTCTTTTTACAAATCAACAGCAGAAAATTTGCAACTACAAAATGCCGCCAACATAAGCGGCAATGAACACACGAAGTGAGAGAGAGCGCAACATAACAGCATGTTGTATGTAAGACTACAAGTATTTTTTTGTCTTCGTCTCCATACAACATAAAAGTATCAATTAAAGGCTAGAAAATCGTAAAAAGTATATTTTCTTAAATTATTTGGGAATAAAGAAATAACAAAACGCGATCTTTTGTGGTGAAGTAAATGAGATATTTTTTTGAATAGTCCATGAGGACTACTGGATCATTTACACAGTTGCATTAAATGTACACTAATAAAGTATGGAAATATGTGTTTTGGAAGACCACCGATTTTCAGTTTGAGAATATATTCAAAGTTGCAACTTTCTTTTCAAAACACTTCTAGCTGTAGGATTATCCTATCAGTATCGAAGCTGTTTGATTATGGTCCCAAATGAAAATCTTTGATCTTTTCATTATTTGGAACATAAACTTGGTTTTACACATCTGTCAATAATTTAGGTCCTATTTAGCTCCCATATGGGAAACTATTGCTTCTTGATATACATAGGTTATCTTTCAACTTTATAGTTGAATAGATTGAAGATCGTTTGATTTTAAATACTTAAACAAATCTGCTGGCACAAAGAAAAATGATCTGTCCTGGTTGGTCAGTTGGTGGAGGTTCTTTTGGGATCCACGTAGTGGCTGTGGTTTAATACCCAAAATCGCGGAAAGAGAATGTTGGCTTAAGGACTGATATATCTTATACCTAATGGGTTGGATAATTCTCTCTTCGAACAGGTCTGTCTACAAAGCAGCATATGCTGGATTCTTAAACCCGATCAGCATCTCTTACCGTTCGTGTAACCAGGATATGCTGGGGAATTGTCAGGTCAGTATTGGTTGTCTGTCATCCCGTAGATCGATCTTTATGATCATGGGAATGGAACTTATGCTAAAATTGGTGAAAGATCAGAAAGTGTCCATAAATTGGAGATAAGTACTGATTTAGTATGCCTTTTTACGCTTCGGGGAAGTTTTTCGGTGCTGTTGCCATCAACAAGATATATTGATACATGCTGCGCGACCATTTGTCGGGGCAATTATTGGAATTAATTGACTTTGGAAATTCATATTTCCTTTGTTACATTGATCGGATCATAAAAGAGGGATTCTAATCCATTTTGTTGGGTATTTCGGACTACCGAATATGGATCAAGGTGCCGTTGCGAAAACAACAGAGCCATCTCAGTAGTGTTGTTGCGCGGGCTTTAAGATGTTAAGTAGTGCACTGGAATAATGCAATCCTTGAATAATGCAATCCTTTCATGACATCTTGATTGATTTCACCTGATGTTGGGACTTGTCACCCCCTTCTATTGACTTCAGACCAGTGATTGCTTTTCCTTGTCGGGGTTCGCATTGGGGATTTAATTCTATGCTGCATGTCTTTCCGCATCGGGGCTGCTATGACAAGAGGTTAGATGACCGGACCATTCATGTACAAAAATTGCTACCTGAGTTCTTCATTGAGGAATTCAGTGGTGCATGGTAGACCTGGTAGTCTCTAGTCTACCCAGTGGATGAAAAAGACCACCGTGAGATAAGGCCGTCAAGGCATGTGCTCACGTTAAATCATTCGTCATTCATTAGTCCTGGGATAGTTTGTACCAGTTCTGTTACTTTCAAAGGAGGAGAAGAAAAAACTTAACGTAAATGTTACAAACGCTATAAAATGCAGAATATACCTTTAACATTTTCCCATAATGAGCATGAAAAAATAAGAAAAACAAAACTACAAAAATTATAATGATGTGAATAATAATGATGACGACGGTGATGATGAAGTCTTTTAATGTTTTTTCTTGGTTGGGTATTTGGTTTGGGTAACTTGTTTATTACTTTTTACCGCCACTTCTGTGGAGTTTTTACAAATACACCAGTAGATGCCGGTTCCGGTTGAACATAGTGTTGTAGAATGTTTGTAGTGGATTAAATGCAGCTAAACTGACAATTAAATGCTTTACAAATGAGCCATTCTTAATAACAACAACATGCAAAATCAAATTTGGCCAACATAAATCTATAAACATGTTATATCTATGTATGTTTGCAAACATACATATATTTAACGACTACATACATACATATGTGGAAAAGTTAAACACTCAATTCATGTTGAAGGGGTAAGAATTTGCTGGAGAAGATCACAAAGAAGAACAAAAAAAGAAAGACTACAAGTAAAACGAAATTGTGGTGTAAAAAGTGCTTTCGTTAAGCTTCAGTGATTTTAAATGATGGCTGCGTGTAATAAAACATGCTTATTTAAATAAAAATTAATTCCTTTTGTCTTCGTCTTAGGTGTTTTTCTTGTTTTCGCCATAAACTATTGAACATTTTCTTAGGCAGCGAAAAGTTTTCTTCTTTATTTAACCTTGAATTTTTCGGTATGAAGTGCAAGAAAAAGTTCTGTCTGGAGTAGTTAGTTGTTCATGTCGACAGTGTTTTGTTGATGGGCTTTTGTTTGGAAGTTGGAGCAGTGGCAAAGTGTAAACTGAAATTCTTTAACTAATTTACCATAGATTTAAGATTGATATATAATAATGATATGAATATTTCGTTGAAATTTTAGTATGGCCTTGCTGGCAGTATTTTATCGGTATCGGGGTAAAGAGAGAATTAAGAGAGTGGTCAAAACGGATTTTTAGTTTAATTCAATCTCAAGTGTATACTTAATTTCAGATATAAATAGGGTAGAAAGAGGACCATACGCCACTTTTTTTTTGAGGCGGCCTCAAATTAATCTTACAATATATATTCTAAATTTTTTTGATTTGGATACTTAGATGTGTTGGCTTTAGTTTTATTCCTTTTGATCTTCTCTAAGTTATATTATTTAAATATATTGGCGAATGTGTCTCAGGGGCAGTTCTGGGGTTTAGTTAATTTTTTTTCGGGCTTCTTATTATGTTATCGAAAAAACTATTGTCTTATGGTTCACTTATTAATTAACACTCTTTCACCAACCAAAATATTATTTCTATCACAAAAATTAAATATTTTCACTGTCCTTTGAAAAACAATCAATCATGTCTGCCTCCCATCATATGTAAAGTTAATTTTTCAAGCTTTCAGCGATGATCGATAATCGACAAACGTAAAATAAATGTGATAAAATCGATTTCTCAGTTTTCAAGTTATTCACATTGACAGATGTGCGTCTATTCTATATTATGTAAGAATATGGGAGATAGAATTAATCCCAAAATGGGCTTGATTTGAGTACCTTAATTCTTAATTATTTCTTTTTTTTTTGACAAAAAGAGATATTTTCTGTATGGGGACTCATGTGGGAGTAAGGGAGTATTTATACATAATTGTATCGTGTTATTAGTGATTTTTGTCCAATTTCTGCGTGAGAAGTTTGTATGGGGACTATGGTCAAATCAGGCCCAATCATTAAAAAAATTGACCGTGTCTTCTATTAACCAATTTTTACCGATTTAAGTTAACATACTAGAACAATTAAGATAAATATGAGTCCTATTCAGGGGTACGGTTGTGTGGGGTCTTGGCAAAATAATGGACCGATTTCAACACTTTTAAATAAAATTCGTCCATTGGTCAAAAGAAGAGTGTGTTTCAAATTTCATCAAACTATCTTGTAGCGTGATCATATAATTCACATAGGGGGACGCTAAATCATTTCAGAAAGTGATTCTAAGCCGATTATTATTCTTTAAGGTGGGTGTAGAACCAATATTTCTTGAGGTGTTACAAACAGCACAAAGGCATAACAACACCCCACCATAGTGATGTATTTCGATTAGAATTTTCTTTAAAATAGATTTCAACATTGAATTGAAGAATTTTTTCTAACAATTTGTTTAATCAATCCCAATGTGTAATCATTTTAGGAACGGTTATGAATCTCTCTCTTCTTATTTTTCAAGTGATTACAATCATCATAAATTGCTCGATGATCTATCATCAGATCATTTCATTTTCAGTACAGAAAGATATCTCTACTTCTATAATAAGTATGTAAGCAATAAGTTCTGCCAGATGCGGTAAAGTAAAACTAATTTTTAAAAGCGGGATCAGACTTGTTTTCCGATGTTTTTATTTTTTAATGATTTGGGATCTTCACACATTTCATGTTAACCAATTGCCATTCAATTTTTTAAATACTTTACCAGTGACAAGTTCTATATCAGAATTTCACACGATCGTTGAATATTTTTTAATCTAAGTGTATCACAATTCTGCAATGTTATTTAAATTGATCCATCGAAGAAAACTTCAGGGAAAATTAAAAAATTGATTCAAAATTGACATCCAAATGTGAGTGTAATATAAAAAAATATATAGAAAATAGAAAATATATAGAAAATTATAAACACTTTTGATATTTTAAAATTTACGTAATGAGTCCCTTAATACCATGGCTATTTATCGCAAATAACAATTTAAAACATGACAAATTTTTGGCTCATTTTAAACATTAAATTCAATACTTACATAAAATTGGCATGACTTTTTTGGGAAACAAATTCGTGGAATTTATACAATTCTCAACTAGCATTGCATGCAACAACAGTACAATGACCCTCATTCACAGCACCACAATTACGCGATATAACAGGCAATAATCCACCAAAAAAAGAATGTAATTGCCGGAAAACAACACGGTGTCAGTGCGTAAATTGTTTTAAGCTTTAATGTAAGTTTCTGCGCCAGAAATACAAAAACAAAAAAATACATAACAGAACAATAAACACAAGGAACACAAAACATTTAGAAAAGCAACAAGCACTTGTTGCCACATGCCACATTTAAATGCACCCCAACAAGAAATTACACTAAAACACTTTGTCGTTGCAACAAATAATTGTTGTTGCCAGTTTTTTTTTTTTTTTTTTT
This sequence comes from Lucilia cuprina, assembly GCF_022045245.1. Taxonomy (NCBI): domain Eukaryota; kingdom Metazoa; phylum Arthropoda; class Insecta; order Diptera; family Calliphoridae; genus Lucilia; species Lucilia cuprina. The sequence continues at coordinate 39,126,600 of NC_060951.1, read as the reverse complement.
TGAGATCCTACAACCAAAAAACATTCACTAGAGTTAAAGAATTTTATTTCGTTTTTTTTTTTGTTGCAGTTTTTTTGTTAACTTTGTCCAAAGGTGTCATGGTTTATTTTTCAGCTGTCCTTTGAGTCAGCAATTGTAGTTTTACTGTTTTTGGCTTAAACAAATACAAAAATTATGGCCAAAATCTTGCAAAACGAAAACATTGAAATACAATAAGAACTACAACTAAATACAACAACTATTAAAATAACATCAAGTCAACAAGCGCCAACCAAAAACGGTCAACAATGTCACCATCATTACTAACACCACCACCACCACCATCATCATCGCTTTACAAGTGCATGCTGCAATTGCACCATCCAGCCAGTATACAGAACACCAAATACCTTTACATTCACCACAAAACGTCACCAACATTTTCATCTTCTCTTAACATTTGTTTTTCTGGTGCAGACCTTTCTGGTGCAGACCTTGTATCTATAACCAACCAAGAAGCGGGTGACTGAGCAAGTGAGTTTGTGAGCGTATTAGTGAGTGAGTGAGTATCATTTTGAAATCGTCGTCGTACAAGGAATTCACTTGTTTTGTTCAATTTTATTGCAACATCTTTTTAGGTAGCACGAAAATGTAATTTAAATTTAAATGTTTTTTACACGAAATTGTTTAGACATAATGTATTTTGTATTTTTTTGTTGTTGCTGCTGATATTGTTGCTAGTGTTCTATGTTTTCTCTTGTATTTGGATTTGATGTTGCTGTCGTCATTGTTGTTGCTGCTGTTGGTAGTTGGTGTCGCTGCTTTAGCTATTATACGCTAATGTTTATGTTGCTGTTGTAAAAATCTTATGTAAGTCCATGTCTTTATGTGAAATCAAGTGACATACTAAGGTGACAGGTGACAACAACAAATACAACTATCTGAATGATAAACAAATAAAAAAAAAAACAAAACAAACATCAACTGTAAAGGTCATGGTAGAAAGTTCACGTTCTAAAGTTTTGTTGTTAAAAATGTTTAAGAATATCATTGCTTAAATATTATTGAAAAATTATTTTAAAAATATATTTTCTTAAAATAATTCCAATGGATCCAACCCATTTGACAGAAAAAAGCTTTACAGTTGAATGTTTTGTATCTATGAAATTTCCAACTAATAATAGAAAATCGAGTTTGTTTTTATTTATCGGTCCGGTGATTTCATTAGCTTTTAAATTCCATCAAATAGTTTTTTATCTTATCTAACTCTCCTAGTTATACCACCTGCATTCTTACAGATCGTTCTAAACTGAACTGCGGTATTGCTTCTGTTGTTTTCTATAAAAAAGCTGGGTTAATTATCTCTTACAATATTCCCAACAACTGTAGTGTTTTTCAGGCTGAAATATTTGCTATAATATCAGATTATGTGATCTTTATATTCTTAGAAACATACGCAATTTTGTCGATGGTCAAGAGGCACTTCTTTCAATAAAGTATTATACTATTATACATGTGCACTATTGTGGAAATGAAAAGCTGATGAGCTTGTCAGAACAGGGTATGTTCTTAACGCCAATTCTGTTGCAATATTCTAAGATTCCTTCTTAAAAAGACTATAAATAAATTAAATTAGTCCAAGACTTCCAAGACTTCTCCTACATTGAACACTGTAGCGGTTGCAAAGGCAGGGGAAACGGAGGAACGGCCTTCCATCTTCTTTGTGAGTGCTCTGCTCTAGCAGTTAAGAGAAACAGTTTTCTTAGGGAAAGGAGCTCGAAGCAATTAACCTGACAAACGCAAAACCATTTGACGCAACAAAAGCCGAACTAAAAATATGGGTGAGAGAATTCCATAAGACTTCTTGGAATAATGAAACAGTGGGTAGAACCACGAATATCCTATGGGGTGACCCTGATGAGATCAAGACGAAAAATCTTCTCAAAATGAGCAATTCTGAAGTTAGTATGATAGTACGTATTTGGAGTGGACACACACAGGATTATGAGCACATTAATGCAAAATTGGACTGCGGATTAAGACTATGTAGAGCATGCGGAGAGGACATTGAAACTCTGAGGCACTCTCCTTGCCACTGTCAGGCATTCGTCGAAGTTAGATCCAAGTATCTTGGAAGTGATGTTATTCCGGAAATAACACTACTGACTAACACTGATTGGAAGATTTTTAGTAATTACGTTCAGGAAACTGAGTTTCTGAACACTGAAAAATAATTCATTCAGTTCCCTTTTTTTCTCATGATAGGGCCGATTGTGGCCTATGTGTATTTCTTCGGATTTGGTGTAGTATACATCAACCTAACCTAGCAGTCACTTCATATCCAATCTCGGTGAGGTAGTCCGATCCATGTCGTACTTTTGATCGTTTTCTAAATAACTTGCTGATATCAATTCGGGATCATCGTCACAATTAATGAATAAAAAAGAAATAGTGTATATGTTTGTAGTTATAACTAATCTATTCCGATCGTTATGTCGAACTACACATCACTTTTTCAGGTATTTGCTTTTATAATTTTAAGACTGCAAGCTATGACATGTATAATTTATTGATTGATCGGTCTTCTGATTTCAGCAACTTTTAAAGGACAATATTGTCTTAAATAAGACTCAGTCAGGCAGAACGTTAATGTCACCCGGTGAAGACAATAAATAAACAACTGTTAAGCAGCCTTAAACTTTGACCCGCATTAATTTAATTTACATAACAACTGCTGCAGCAATATTTTAAATATATTTCCTTATTTTATTTCAAAAAAAATTATTTTTTTATTTTTCTGCGATTAAATCATATATAGTATAATAAAAAAATATGATATATCCACAACCAAGCAAATATAAAAAAATCTCAGAAAACCAACCTAAATAGCAATAAAATTTATTCACCTTGTCAAACAAACGATTTAAACAATTTATCCTTCATAAGCAAGAAACAAGATAAAAACTCAACAACAACTCAACGCATTTTTGTGGACATTTTCAAAGTTGCTGCACACAATACGACGACTACACACCCGTTGTTGATATCAACTGCTAAAAAGCAAAGAGAATACAATGACTAAGGAAGCAAATATTAAGACATTATACATGTTACTGTGCCTCATACACGTACATTAGTAGAACCCAAGCTAAAAACATGACATAAACAAATGTTAATCCATTAAGGCCCTGTCAATAGGAAAATATGTCAAAAACAAATTGATCAAGAGTATGAACTGAATAGACATGTACTTGCTACTGTCCATGTTAAATGGAGGTTTTTTTTTATAAGAAAATCTTGTTTTTAAGCTGAAAAGCGCCACAATGCCAAGAATAAAAGATTAAAGATAGTTTTCTTTAATACAACTCAATAACAAGCTACGGAAAGTGCAGCTTAAAGAACCCATTAGGAAATTCAATGAATAAGTTTAAAATTTAATATAAAAATTGTATAAGCTGGTGGAAAATAATTTTCTATGTAATGAGTTTTAAATCGATGTTTCAGTTGTCCAAAACATTTTATCGTATCGAGCCTTGAAAAGTTAAGGTCATTGTCTGTCCACCCGTCTTTAATGTGTAGATGTCGAATAAGTTTCCAAAGTAACGTATGTTCCAGGACAAAAAGGATATTATTTTGGATTTACATTAATTACAGTCGCCAAACATGTTCCGTTGTCTCTACCCAGCGAACTTTTCTTTTTAATCTAAAAATTCCCTACAAAGCTGCTCACACTACCCAGCAAACTGTAGTAAATTAAAAGCTTTGGAGACATACACTACTAAACCCATAACATGTTAATTAAGTTAAATCTGAAACTGGCTGAAAGAGCTGGAAATGCATATGATAAAAAAATTTTAATCAACAATCATTAATCGTCATAGAATAACATGCAAGTAATTGTAACTTGATTTAAACTCATTCATTTACAAGCTCAGCCGGAAGCTTAAAACTTAAACCACAGACTAAAATCTTAAGAAAACTCCTCAGGCCATATCTAAAACAACAGAAATTTGTTTAAACGAATACAAGTTTATATGGCTCGTGCTAAATTCAACAGCTAAAATAAAAAAAAATGTCACAACTACATTTAATTAAACAAATATTTGAAAAATGTAATTTCAAACAAAATATTTAAGATTTTAATCCACGATCGCTCTCTGCTAAGCCGCTGATGATTTTATGTTGTTTTTATTTTTCTCTATTTTCACTCTTAAAGCTAAAGTATCAGGTTACATGCTGATTTAACTAGTTCTAGTATAAACTACTCATACTTGTGATTGTATTCATGCATAATCCGCAACTGATTCATGCACCATTAAACAAATCACTTGTGCTTAATCACAAACATTCAATAGCGAGTAGTGTGTACATGGTTAGTACTGTGTGCATGTGTGTATTTGTAGGAAACAACAGAAAACAACATTCATGCTGTTAACTGGAATCACAATATGGCCTAAAAGGCTTAACATGAACCCACTCATGGCATGGTACTACTACACGCAATCAGTCATTTAAACCACGCACCACTAAGCTCAATACAAAACAATTCATTTGTACTTCTAGTTTCTATTTTTTTGTACCCATATTCCTCACCGTTTCTGGAATGCTTGTTATGGACTGAATAGAGTAGAGAAGGGAAAAACGAAAATCTGACAACAAAAACTACATTGAAACGCATTCAACAAAGTTATGTCACCGATTCATAGAAATATTTAGGTGCCTATTTACTGCATTAGTATTGAGAACGTGTGCATAAGTTTATGAGAAGTGGGGCTACAGTTATAAGGGCCGCATAGTTTTTTGTTTTTATATTTATATATTTTTAAAAAGAAACTGGTGAAAAATAACTCCGAATGTGGAAGAGTTTTGATTAAGCACAGAGCCATGTTTTTCTAACAACAATTTTATCCTGCGGTTGGGTCAAGGAATAGTATTGGCTACTGGAGGTTGATTATAGTTCAGTTCTAATTCAGTTCTAGTTCAGTTCTAGTTCAGATCTAGTTCAGTTCTAGTTCAGTTCTATTTCAGTTCTATTTCAGTTCTATTTCAGTTCTAGTTCAGTTCTAGTTCAGTTCTAGTTCAGTTCTAGTTCAGTTCTAGTTCATTTTTTTTTTTTCATGATAAGGAGCGCACAACAGGCCCGATAGTGGCCTAGGTGTATTTCTTCGGATTTGATGTAGTATACATCCTCCTATCAACCTAACCTAACCTAACCTAACCTAAAATTCTACATTTTGGTCAATTTGTCGGTTAATTTGGATATATTACGTTTAGAAATATTGCTGAAGTTATGAATGTAATGCTAACATCCGCTACATGGTATTATAATTTAAACCCAAATTTCGAACGAAATCTCCAAATCTGTAAAATGGGAAGAATTTTATAATTTAAAATTGTTTTCCAAAAAGTCATATGTGGAGTATTTTTAAATTGCGCTAAAAAGCGTTAAAAACTCAGTTATTTGTTTTAAAATAAATATTAATTGAATTTATTCACGAATCTGCGAAGAGACATATATTTATTGTTGAAAACACGATAGAGTCGAAAAGAAACAAGATAGAAAACTGAAATATTTTGCCAAAATATATTTAATTGACCCAGTTTGATTGGTATTGAAAATGCGTCAGTTCTAATTTAGTTCTAGTTCAGTTCTAGTTCAGTTCTAGTTCAGTTCTAGTTCAGTTCTAGTTCAGTTCTAGTTCAGTTCTAGTTCAGTTCTAGTTCAGTTCTACTTCAGTTCATGTTCAGTTCTAGTTCGCCTCTAGTTCAGCTCTAGTACTGCTCTTGTTCAGCTCTAGTTCAGCTCTAGTTCAGTTCTAGTTCAGTTCCTTAACATACGCTAACATATGGATCAAGGGCCTTTCACCCCTTAACTAAATACAACTGTTTTTACCATGTTCCCAGAAAGAATGTATATTTGCTGCAAGGTGCAAATTGGTATTAAATTAAAAAGAAAAATAAAATCTTTCTAAACCTTATGCCATTATTGTTATATTTTCTTAAACTATGGCACGATTTATTTTAACTACAACTCATTAATCGCAATCGAAAACACAACACCACCACACAATTTCAGCCAATATTTTGTTTATTGCGCTCAGCCTACTTCGCATCTTTCATAAGAATAAATGAAATGGAAAAAAAGTGCGAACCTCTTGTTGGTGAAGTCAAGTGGTAAAGTCATTCACTCACTCTCTTATTTAATACAGCTGCAGCAATGTTTGAGGCTTGTAATGGCTTAATTTTATTTACGCAGCTTAAGATTCATACGCTTGGTTTGGTTTAGCTTAACATTTGTTAAGATGTTGTTGTAGTCCTGTTGTATTATAAATGTGTGTATGTATGTATGTATGCAGTTGCTGTTATTGATCTAAGTCATCGACAAAAGCGAGTTTTATATATGCATCGTTATTACAATTGTTAGTTGTTGTTTGTGTTAAATAGGTTTTCCTTTTATTTTCACTGCAATTCATGGCTTTGAGTGGTTACGCCTTTTGTCATTTGTTTTCTTTTAAATGTATGTTGTATTTTATATATAATTTCCAGGATCCCTTTCATGATTTTATATAAAGGAGATTGTTTTAGATTTAATTATAAATAATTACAATAATTTCAGTGCATTTGTGTAGTAGAAAGGCTATAATATATAGATATATCTTTATGGAAGAGAAGTTTTAGTCATTTACAGCTGGTGATCATAGACTTGATTGCTACATTTCCGAAATCGAATTTCTTTAAGAAAACTATCATACTTTTTCGTTGCTTGAATTAAATAAATACTAAGTATTCTTTAATTCTTAAAACTGTCATCCCCAAATGCAGTCACCTTCTTAGCTTTCGGTACCATAACTGTCTCTTAATCTAATACTCGTATAGCACCTGTTTTGTTGTTGTCGTTTCAATGAAGTTTTTATGTAACAACAATCACCTCATGTTGCATACAATGAAATTCGTGCCTTTAATAGTTTTTGGCAGCAGTGAGGGACATTTTGTGTTACATGTCCATGTACCAATTCCCATTAGGGAACATAGACCTCCTAAGGGAATCTTTTTTACTAATTGCACAATGCTTCTTAGTTTAGAATTGCTGTTACTACTGCTGCTGTTGTTGCTGGCGACATCGTCAATGTTTGTCAAGTTTAAAGCGGGTGCAAAAAAAAGTGTTAAGTGTCAAAGAACATGATGAAACATTTTACATTTTTTCCTTCAATTGTGTTTTCTTGATTTTATTTTCTTTTTTGTTAATTTTAGTGCTAATGAAAAATCTACTTGAACATCAATGTAATATAATTCTAGCGTGTATTTACAGAAATAGGAAAACAAAATCTTCTTGAAAACAAAAAGAAAACATAAAACTAAGTCTTCTTTATTTACATTATCTAATTTTCATTTGTTCAATGTACATACATTTGTCCAGTCTATGTCATTGTTTCATTTCTACCAGGATTATTTTTATTTTCTTTTCTCTGGTATGTAAAATTGTAATTCTGGAAAAGATGTTTACAAAAAGATAAACAAGCAAAAGAGGTCATCATGTAATGTTAGAAGGTAAATTTCATGAAAACACTTGTCTACTAACATCACACATGTCCTTGTTGTTTGTCATTTAGCCTGGATTCAAAGTTTGCAAGACATTCTGATTGCAAATACATTTTCAAAAGTGGAAGACATAAAGTGGAAGCTAAAAAGTTCCCCAATTCGTTGAAAGGCAAGTGTAGCTTTTGTGTTTGCTTGAGTAGGAGATTTAACTTTAATTTCTTTAAAAGCAAAATGTTAAAATAAATTTTACTAAAATTAGAATATGTTAATCTGAAATGGTAGTTTTAATGCTTAAATTCAAATAATATAAAAGTAACAGATGTCATCAAAATGTAACTAGATTTGCAACAACTTTTAAAACCAATCTGACTCGATTTCATGTATGTTTGGGAGAGGAAACGGAATCTGATAGCGGGTTTTCTTTATTACTCGAAAATGTATGAAAGTTGCAGTTTTTAATCTGCCTTTTATACAAAATTTAATATTTGGTCATGAGGACTTGATGTCGAAACCAGCCGTAATGGTGATAATTTTCAATAACTAAGTGAGCTAACTAGACGTTTTACCACCGTCCATTTGTGTTTCATAGAACCTGGTAAAAATTTGTGTACATGAATCTACCTGTCCCTGTACAAGCACAAGGACTAAAAGATCGAGATAAAGAAAATTTTACTTAAGTAATCATAATAGCTCATTTCTTTGCTCATATGGATTAGAGCCTATCCACAAGGGAACGTCTTTCAGTATTCCATAAACCAAAACTGTCGCAAATGGAAATGGAGTTCATAAAAGTCAAATCATTGCACAATATCTTCAAAAATCTGAAGAAAAGACAAATTTCTTTAAGAAATCTGAAATGAACATCTCGAAGAATGTGACTAAAGAATCATAGATTAAGTAAACAAGATTTCCTTTTCTTTTAATTGGACAAACATACTTATAACGAACGAACTTGAATTACCTTTAAATATTTGATATTCAACTCATTTCGATTGACTTGATCGGGTTCATCTATCTTAATCTTATTCCCCCCGGGGGCATGTTACCTTGGCGAGACCTCCGCCTTTGTGTTATTGCAATCTCGGGGTATAAAGAGGTGGCTAATACCTCCAGTCTGGCCGGGACTGAAAAATTGGTTACAGTCTACTGCTTCACCTAGTCCTTGCACAGATTGCCAGAGGTCAGACCAGATCACCGCATAATCTAGTACTACGGGTGGCCAGTTGCCCGCAGGACTATGTCCTGGCTGGTCAGTTGGTTGAGGTTCCTTCGTAGTGGCTGTGGTTTAAACCCAAATTCGCGGGGAGAGTAAGTATCGGTTAAAAAAGGAGTGACTGTGGGACTAAGCGTTGGAAATGGTACGGGATAAATGTGAGGTTCGGCGAGCCTTACCTTACCCGTCTACCTAATGAAAGTGTCGTAGATAGCTCGAGTACTCCAGCAAAGTACTTGTGCATTGTAGACCGTTCTCAAGTCTACCCAGTGGATGAAAAAGACCACCGTGAGATAAGGCCGTCAAGGCAGGTACTCACGTTAAAACTCTCGACATCGTATAGAAAATAAAACAATCCCAGCAAAAAAAGAACTTCCGAAAAATAAGTAGAATTTACTCCATGGAAGTACTAAAAAAGTCTTGATGAAGTTATTATTTTAACACAGGCTTTATTGATTCCAAATTCATTACATCTGAAGTCATTCTCAGAAAGTAATTTTTTTGTTCTTTTTGGAAGTGGTTCGGAAATGAAATAGTACTTTTATAGAATACAATATTAATAATATTAACATAACTAATAAATTGCACGCATGTATCAATGAACTCCAAAATAAAATTGGTTTGATTCAAAAACTTTCTTTTTGCAGAAGGTGAAAAAATCACTTAGTTCTACTTTTAAAGTGGTGATAAATGTTGTTCTTTTGGAAGTACTTCGTTTTGTTTTTGCTTGTTTCATGAATAAGGAAGTTAGACTTAAGACATATTTTGTTCCAGAGAGTATTGCTCTTACTTTTCTTAAAAAAATTCTCCAAATTTACGAATATGAATATTTGTACTGTTTGCACAGAAAATTACAAACATAAATCATCGTTTATTTAGTTTAAATTTCATTTTTTCCTACGGACAGACTTTAGCCAAAAATCCAAGTTAAACAAAAACATTAATACCGGTAAAAGTAGAACGTCTATACCCTTAGACGAGAGTTATTCTTTTAATAATAAAGATATTAATTCATAAAGATATTACTTAATTGCTTATTTATCGTTTATTAAAAACATTTTCAAAACAAGATTCCTATAATAAACAATCAATAACTTTTTTATATCATTATGAATAGGTGGATAAAACTACTTAGGCATTAATACCATTTTAACCATGGATAATCATACAATTTTATAACTTTTGAAGTGACATATATTAATAACAAATATGTAACGTATTACCGATAGTTTTTATCATTGCAACTAATATCACCAAAATTTAAGTGTAGCTTTTCAAAATAAAGTTTTTTTTTTGGAAATCTGATATACAAGCAACTCAAAAAATATAGTTCTCCTTTTGCTCGTTTGTTTGCAACACCTTGGTGAAAATAGTTCAACAACATTTGTTTGCTTTTAAAATATAAACATATGACGACATACAAATCTCTATACACAATATTTTTAGATAAAGATTTGCTAAGTGAAGAAAAAATCAACATAAAATCATAAATAAAATATTCAAACTAAAACTTTAAAACAAATCATTTTGATGCTAAAGACA
>NC_060951.1:39066327-39111327 GCF_022045245.1 Lucilia cuprina | reverse complement strand
TTTTAAAATCTTCCCCTCTTCCCCCTTAAAAGGTTAACAATCATAATTTAATTGATGTGTATAATAAATAGTAAACGTATGCAACTCATGATTGCATGCGTAACTGGAGTCAGTTTTAGCGTAACCATAATATTTAAAGGCGGTCGTTTGCATCTTCCAGACGCTCCACAACATAGACCACATTTCCTATTCTATTACTAACAAATTTATGCTTAGTTAACATATTAAATTGTTGCTAACATATTGTTGGAACATCAACATTTATACAATATATCTACATACGTTGGCCATAACTTATAAACTGTTTGCTTTATTAGCTTTTCCCTAGTCGTTCCTTATAAATATAATGTTGTTGAGTAATAAATGCGTTGTCGATTAAATTATTATGTGTGTATTAGTAATTAACTTCACTTTTAATTAAATTTTAATTATGCCAAAGAAAATTTTTTATAATTTATTAAAATTTTCATGTTAACACCATGAAATGGTCTATGAGGGCAAACTAAATGTACCGAAGTCGAAAAGCTTAAGTGAGGTCTCAATGGGGCGTTTTTAGTTAATTCAGTTTTTCCCCTAATTAGTGTTAAATTTATAATTTAATTAAAGTAATCATTAGTTTTGTTGTTTATCAAGAACTTAATAATTTTCTCTATTAAGTCCAAACATTTCTTTCTAATTCAAACAACTCGTTCAGATAGAAAATAATAGTGATCACAGATTGAACTTGTTTTTGCTGTATCTCTTATAATTTTAAATATAAACTAATTCTTATGTTTTGACTCAAAATATAGATTAAAGGTATCTCTTATAGTTTTCGAGAAAAACGGACTCAAAATATCGATTTTTGGTAGAAAAAAGTAGTGCTCACAGATTAAGCTTGTTTTTGCTGTATCTCTTATAGTTTCCGAGAAAAACGGACTTTTATGTTTTTACTCAAAATATCGATTTTTGGTACGAGAAAGAAGTGATCACAGATTGAGTTTGTTTTTGCTGTATCTCTTATAGTTTTCGAGAAAAAAACACTTTTATGTTTTGACTCAAAATATCGATTTTTGGTAGGAAAAAGTAGTGATCACAGATTGAGCTTGTTTTTGCTGTATCTCTTATAGCTATCGAGCAAAAAACAGACTTTTATGTTGTCACTCAAAATATTGATTTTTGGTAGGAAAAGTAGTGATCACAGATTGCGCTTGCTTTTGCCGTATCTCTTATAGTTTCCGAGAAAAACGCACTTTTATGTTTTGACTCAAAACATCTATTTTTGGTAGGAAAAAGTAGTGATCTCCGATTGAGCTTTTTTTTGCTAAATCTCTTATAGCTTTCAAGAAAAACGCATTTTTATGTTTTGACTCAAAATATTGATTTTTGGTAGGAAAAAGTAATGATCACAGATTGAGTTTGTTTTCGTGTATATCTTATAGATTTCGATTAAAAAAGACTCAAAATATCGATTTTTGGTATGAAAAAGTAATGACAAGAGATTGAGCTTGTTTTTGTTGTATCTCTTATAGTTTTCGAGAAAAACGGACTTTTATGTTTTGACTCAAAATATCAATTTTTGGTGAAAAAATAGTGACAACAGATTGAGCTTGTTTTTGCTGTGTCTCTTATAGTTTTCGAGAAAAACGGATTTTTATATTATCACTCAAAATATAGATTTTTGGTAGGAAAACGTAATGATCATAGATTAAGCTTGTTTTTTCTGTATCTCCTATAGTTTTCAAGAAAAACGGACTTTTATGTTTTTACTCAAAATATCGATTTTTGTAGGAAAAAGTAATGATCACATATTGAGCTAGTTTTTGCTGTATCTCTTATAGTTTTCGAGAAAAACGGACTTTTATGTTTTCACTCAAAATATAGATTTTTGGTAGGAAAAAGTAGTGATCACAGATTGAGCTTGTTTTTGCTGTATCTCTTATAGTTTTCGAGAAAAACGGACCTTTATGTTATCATATAAAACATTGCTTTTTGTTAGGAAAAAGTAGTGATTACTGACTGTGCTTGTTATTGCTCTATCTCTTATAGTTTTCGAGAAAAACGGACCTTATTGTTATCACACAAAACATTGCTTTTTGTTAGGAAAAAGTAGTGATCACAGATTGAGCTTGTTTTTGTTGTATCTCTTATAGTTTTCGAGAAAAACGCACTTTTATGTTTTCACTCAAAATATTGCTTTTTGGTAGGAAAAAGTAGTGATCACAGATTGAGCTTGTTTTTGTTGTATCTCTTATAGTTTTCGAGAAAAACGCACTTTTATGTTTTTACTCAAAATATCGATATTTGGAAGGAAAAAGTAGTAATCACATTTTTATGTTTTCACTCAAAATATTGCTTTTTGTTATCTCAAAATATTGCTTTGCTGTATCTCTTATAGTTCTCGAGAAAAACGCACTTTTATGTTTTCACTCAAAATATAGATTTTTGTAGGAAAAAGTAGTGATCACAGATTGAGCATGTTTTTGCTGCATCTCTTGTAGTTTTCGAGAAAAACGGACTTTTATGTTTTGACTCAAAATATCGATTTTGGTAGGAAAAAGTAGTGATCACAGATTGAGCTTATTTTTGCTGTATCTCTTATAGTTTTCGAGAAAAAACCGATTTTATGTTTTAACTCAAAATATAGATTTTTGGTAGGAAAAAGTAGTGATCACGGATTGATCTTGCTTTTGTTGTATCTCTTATAGTTCTCGAGAAAAACGCACTTTTATGTTTTCAGTCAAAATATAGATTTTTGGTAGGAAAAAGTAGTGATCACAGATTGAGCATGTTTTTGCTGTATCTCTTTTAGTTTTCGAGAAAAACGGACTTTTATGTTTTGACTCAAAATGTAGATTTTTGGTAGGAAAAAGTAGTGATCACAGATTGAGCTTGTTTTTGTTGTATCTCTTATAGTTCTCGAGAAAAACGCACTTTTATGTTTTGACTAAAAATATCGATTTTTGGGTGGAAAAAGTAGTGATCACAGATTGAGCTTCTTTTTGCTGAATCTCTTATAGTTTTCAAGAAAAACGGACTTTTATGTTTTGACTCAAAATATCGATTTTGGTAGGAAAAAGTAGTGATCACAGATTGAGCGTGTTGTTGCTGTATCTCTTATAGTTTTCCAGAAAAACGGACTTTTATGTTTTGACTCAAAATATCGATTTTGGTAGGAAAAAGTAGTGATCACAGATTGAGCATGTTTTTGCTGTATCTCTTATAGTTTTCGAGAAAAACGCACTTTTATGTTTTCACTCAAAATATTGCTTTTTGGTAGGAAAAAGTAGTGATCACAGATTGAGCTTGTTTTTGCTGTATCTCTTAGAGTTTTCGAGAAAAACGGACTTTTATGTTTTGACTCAAAATATCGATTTTGGTAGGAAAAATTAGTGATCACAGATTGAGCTTGTTTTTGCTGTATCTCTTATAGTTTTCGAGAAAAACGGACTTTTATGTGTTCACTCAAAATATTGCTTTTTGATAGGAAAAAGTAGTGATCACAGATTGAGCTTGTTTTTGCTGTAGCTCTTATAGTTTTCGAGAAAAACGCACTTTTATGTTTTCACTCAAAATATTGCTTTTTGGTAGGAAAAAGTAGTGATCACAGATTGAGCTTGTTTTTGCTGTATCTCTTATAGTTTTCGAGAAAAACGCACTTTTATGTTTTCACTTAAAATATTGCTTTTTGATAGGAAAAAGTAGTGATCACAGATTGAGCTTCTTTTTGCTGTAGCTCTTATAGTTTTCGAGAAAAACGCACTTTTATGTTTTCACTCAAAATATTGCTTTTTGGTAGGAAAATGTAGTGATCACAGATTGAGCTTGTTTTTGCTGTATCTCTTATAGTTTTCGGGAAAAACGGACTTTTATGTTTTGACTCAAAATATTGCTTTTTGGTAGGAAAAAGTAGTGATCACAGATTGAGCTTGTTTTTGCTGTATCTTTTATAGTTTTCGAGAAAAACGGACCTTTATGTTTTCACTCAAAATGTAGATTTTTGGTAGGAAAAAGTAGTGATCACAGATTGAGCTTGTTTTTGCTGTATCTCTTATAGTTTTCGAGAAAAACGGACTTTTATGTTTTGACTCAAAATATTGCTTTTTGGTAGGAAAAAGTAGTGATCACAGATTGAGCTTGTTTTTGCTGTATCTCTTATAGTTTTCGAGAAAAACGGACTTTTATGTTTTCACTCAAAATGTAGATTTTTGGTAGGAAAAAGTAGTGATCACAGATTGAGCCTGTTTTTGCTGTATCTCTTATAGTTCTCGAGAAAAACGCACTTTTATGTTTTCACTCAAAATATCGATATTTGGTAGGAAAAAGTAGTGATCACAGATTAAGCTTGTTTTTGCTGTATCTCTTATAGTTTTCGAGAAAAACGGACTTTTATGTTTTCACTCAAAATATTGCTTTTTGGTAGGAAAAAGTAGTGATCACAGATTGAGCTTGTTTTTGCTGTATCTCTTATAGTTTTCGAGAAAAACGCATTTTATGTTTTTACTCAAAATATCGATATTTGGTAGGAAAAAGTAGTGATCAAAGATTAAGCTTGTTTTTGCTGTATCTCTTATAGTTTTCGAGGAAAACGGACTTTTATGTTTTCACTCAAAATATCGATTTTGGTAGGAAAAAGTAGTGATCACAGATTGAGCTTGTTTTTGCTGTATCTCTTATAGTTTTCGAGAAAAACGGACTTTTATGTTTTGACTCAAAATATCGATTTTGGTAGGAAAAATTAGTGATCACAAATTAAGCTCGTTTTTGCTGCATCTCTTGTAGTTTTGGAGAAAAACGGACTTTTATGTTTTGACTCAAAATATCGATTTCGGTAGGAAAATGTAGTGATCACAGATTGAGCTTGTTTTTGCTGTATCTCTTATAGTTTTCGAGAAAAACGCACTTTTATGTTTTCACTCAAAATATCGATATTTGGTAGGAAAAAGTAATGACCACAGATTGAGCTTGATTTTGGTAGGAAAAAGTAGAGATCACAGATTGAGCTTGTTTTTGCTGTATCTATTATAGTTTTCGAGAAAAACGGACTTTTATGTTTTGACTCAAAATATCGATTTTGGTAGGAAGAAGTAGTGATCACAGATTGAGCTTGTTTTTGCTGTATCTCTTATAGTTTTCGAGAAAAACGGACTTTTATGTTTTGACTCAAAATATCGATTTTGGTAGGAAAAAGTAGTGATCACAAATTAAGCTTGTTTTTGCTGCATCTCTTGTAGTTTTCGGGAAAAACGCACTTTTATGTTTTCACTCAAAATATAGATATTTGGTAGGAAAAAGTAGTGATCACAGATTGAGCTTGTTTTTGCTGTATCTCTTATAGTTCTCGAGAAAAACGCACTTTTATGTTTTCAATCAAAATATCGATATTTGGTAGGAAAAAGTAGTGATCACAGATTAAGCTTGTTTTTGCTGTATCTCTTATAGTTTTCGAGAAAAACGGACTTTTATGTTTTGACTCAAAATATCGATTTTGGTAGGAAAAAGTAGTGATCACAGATTGAGCATGTTTTTGCTGTATCTCTTATAGTTTTCGAGAAAAACGCACTTTTATGTTGTCACTCAAAATACAGATATTTGGTAGGAAAAAGCAGTGATCACAGGTTGAGCTTGTTTTTGCTGTATCTCTTATAGTTTTCGAGAAAAACGGACTTTTATGTTTTCACTCAAAATATTGCTTTTTGGTAGGAAAAAGTAGTGATCACAGATTGAGCTTGTTTTTGCTGTATCTCTTATAGTTTTCGAGAAAAACGCATTTTATGTTTTTACTCAAAATATCGATATTTGGTAGGAAAAAGTAGTGATCACAGATTAAGCTTGTTTTCTTTGTATCTCTTATAGTTTTCGGGAAAAACGGACTTTTATGTTTTGACTCAAAATGTAGATTTTTGGTAGGAAAAAGTAGTGATCACAGATTGAGCTTGTTTTTGCTGTATCTCTTATAGTTCTCGAGAAAAACGCACTTTTATGTTTTCACTCAAAATATCGATATTTGGTAGGAAAAAGTAGTAATCACAGATTATGCTTGTTTTTGCTGTATCTCTTATAGTTTTCGAGAAAAACGGACTTTTATGTTTTGACTCAAAATATCGATTTTGGTAGGAAAAAGTAGTGATCACAGATTGAGCTTGTTTTTGCTGTATCTCTTATAGTTTTCGAGAAAAACGCACTTTTGTGTTTTCACTCCAAACATTGCTTTTTCGCAGGAAAATGTAGTGATCACAGATTGAGCTTGTTTTTGCTGTATCTCTTATAGTTTTCGAGAAAAACGCACTTTTATGTTTTCACTCAAAATATAGATTTTTGGTAGGAAAAAGTAGTGATCACAGATTGAGCTTGTTTTTGCTGTATCTCTTATAGTTCTCGAGAAAAACGCACTTTTATGTTTTCACTCAAAATATCGATATTTGGTAGGAAAATGTAGTGATCACAGATTGAGCTTGTTTTTGCTGTATCTCTTATAGTTTTCGGGAAAAACGGACTTTTATGTTTTGACTCAAAATGTAGATTTTTGGTAGGAAAAAGTAGTGATCACAGATTGAGCTTGTTTTTGCTGTATCTCTTATAGTTTTCGAGAAAAACGCACTTTTGTGTTTTCACTCAAAATATAGATATTTGGTAGGAAAAAGTAGTGATCACAGGTTGAGCTTGTATTTGCTGTATCTCTTATAGTTTTCGAGAAAAACGGACTTTTATGTTTTGACTCAAAATGTAGATTTTTGGTAGGAAAAAGTAGTGATCACAGATTGAGCTTGTTTTTGCTGCATCTCTTGTAGTTTTCGGGAAAAACGCACTTTTATGTTTTCACTCAAAATATAGATATTTGGTAGGAAAAAGTAATGATCACAGATTGAGCTTGATTTTGGTAGGAAAAAGTAGAGATCACAGATTGAGCTTGTTTTTGCTGTATCTATTATAGTTTTCGAGAAAATCGCACTTTTATGTTTTCACTCAAAATATCGATATTTGGAAGGAAAAAGTAGTAATCACACTTTTATGTTTTCACTCAAAATATTGCTTTTTGGTAGGAAAAAGTAGTGTCCCAAATATCGATATTTTGAGTGAAAAAATAAAAGTGCGTTTTTCTCGAGAACTATAAGAGATACAGCAAAAACAAGCTCAATCTGTGATCACTACTTTTTCCTACCAAAAATCTACATTTTGACTCAAAACATAAAAGTGCGTTTTTCTCGAAAACTATAAGAGATACAGCAAAAACAAGCTCAATCTGTGATCACTACTTTTTCCTACCAAAAAGCAATATTTTGAGTGAAAACATAAAAGTGCGTTTTTCTCGAAAACTATAAGAGATACAGCAAAAACAAGCTTAATCTGTGATCACTACTTTTTCCTACCAAAATCAAGCTCAATTTGTGATCATTACTTTTTCCTACCAAATATCGATATTTTGAGTGAAAACATAAAAGTGCGTTTTTCTCGAAAACTATAAGAGATACAGCAAAAACAAGCTCAATCTGTGATCACTACTTTTTCCTACCAAAAAGCAATATTTTGAGTGAAAACATAAAAGTGCGTTTTTCTCGAAAACTATATGAGATACAGCAAAAACAAGCTCAATCTGTGATCACTACTTTTTCCTGCCAAAAAGCAATATTTATCACTACTTTTTCCTACCAAATATCGGTATTTTGAGTAAAAACATAAAAGTGCGTTTTTCTCGAAAACTATAAGAGATACAGCAAAAACAAGCTCAATCTGTGATCACTACTTTTTCCTACCAAATATCAATATTTTGAGTGAAAACATAAAAGTGCGTTTTTCTCGAAAACTATAAGAGATACAGCAAAAACAATCTCAATCTGTGATCACTACTTTTTCTTACCAAAAAGAAAAATTTTGAGTGAAAACATTAAAGTCCGTTTTTCTCGAAAACTATAAGAGATACAGCAAAAATAAGCTCAATCTGTGATCACTACTTTTTCCTACCAAAATCGATATTTTGAGTGAAAACATAAAAGTCCGTTTTTCTCGAAAACTATAAGAGATACAGCAAAAATAAGCTCAATCTGTGATCACTACTTTTTTCCACCAAATATCCATATTTTGAGTCAAAACATAAAAGTCCGTTTTTCTCAAAAACTAAAAGAGATACAGCAAAAACAAGCTTAATCTGTGATATCTACTCCTTCCTACCAAAAATCGATATTTTGAGTCAAAACATAAAAGTCGAAAACTATAAGAGATACAGCAAAAACAAGCTCAATCTGTGATCACTATTTTTTCCTACCAAAAAGCAATATTTTGAGTGAAAACATAAAAGTGTGATTACTACTTTTTCCTTCCAAATATCGATATTTTGAGTGAAAACATAAAAGTGCGTTTTTCTCGAAAACTATAGGAGATACAGTAAAAACAAGCTCAATCTGTGATCTCTACTTTTTCCTACCAAAATCAAGCTCAATCTGTGATCATTACTTTTTCCTACCAAATATCGATATTTTGAGTGAAAACACAAAAGTGCGTTTTTCTCGAAAACTATAAGACATACAGCAAAAACAAGCTCAATCTGAGATCACTACTTTTTCCTACCAAAAAGCAATATTTTGAGTGAAAACATAAAAGTGCGTTTTTTTCGAAAACTATAAGAGATACAGCAAAAACAAGCTCAATCTGTGATCACTACTTTTTCCTACCAAAATCGATATTTTGAGTTAAAACATAAAAGTCCGTTTTTCTCGAAAACTATAAGAGATACAGCAAAAACAAGTTCAATCTGTGATCATTACTTTTTCCTTCCAAAAAGCAATATTTTGAGTGAAAAGTGTGATCACTACTTTTTCCTACCAAAAAGCAATATTTTGAGTGAAAACGTAAAAGTGCGTTTTTCTCGAAAACTATAAGAGATACAGCAAAAACAAGCTCAATCTGTGATCACTACTTTTTCCTACCAAAAAGCAATATTTTGAGTGAAAACATAAAAGTGCGTTTTTCTCGAAAACTATAAGAGATACAGCAGTGAGTGAAAACATAAAAGTGCGTTTTTCTCGAAAACTATAAGAGATACAGCAAAAACAAGCTCAATCTGTGATCACTACTTTTTCCTACCAAAATCGATATTTTGAGTCAAAACATAAAAGTCCGTTTTTCTCGAAAACTATAAGAGATACAGCAAAAACAAGCTCAATCTGTGATCATTACTTTTTCCTACCAAAAAGCAATATTTTGAGTGAAAAGTGTGATCACTACTTTTTCCTACCAAAATCGATATTTTGAGTCAAAACATAAAAGTGCGTTTTTCTCGAAAACTATAAGAGATACAGCAAAAACAAGCTGAATCTGTGATCACTACTTTTTCCTACCAAATGCAATGTTTTGAGTGAAAAGTGTGATCACAACTTTTTCCTACCAAAAAGCAATATTTTGAGTGAAAACATAAAAGTGCGTTTTTCTCGAAAACTATAAGAGATACAGCAAAAACAAGCCCAATCTGTGATCTCTACTTTTTCCTACCAAAATCAAGCTCAATCTGTGATCATTACTTTTTCCTACCAAATATCGATATTTTGAGTGAAAACACAAAAGTGCGTTTTTGTTTTCACTCAAAATATCGATTTTTAGTGGGTTTTATAAGTGATCACAGATTTTCATTGTTTTTGCTCTATCTCTTATAGTTTTCGAGAAAAACGCACTTTTATGTTTTCACTCAAAATATCGACTTTTAGTGGGTTTAAGAAGTGATCACAGATTTTCATTGTTTTTGCTCTATCTCTTATAGTTATCGAGAAAAACGCACTTTTATGTTTTCACTCAAAATATCGATTTTTAGTGGGTTTTATAAGTGATCACAGATTTTCATTGTTTTTGCTCTATCTCTTATAGTTTTCGAGAAAAACGCACTTTTATGTTTTTACTAAAGATATCGACTTTTAGTGGGTTTTATAAGTGATCACAGATTTTCATTGTTTTTGCTCTATCTCTTATAGTTTTCGAGAAAAACGCACTTTTATGTTTTTACTAAAGATATCGACTTTTAGTGGGTTAAAGAAGTGATCACAGATTTTCATAGTTTTTGCTCTATCTCTTATAGTTTTCGAGAAAAACGCACTTTTATGTTTTTACTCAAAATATCGACTTTTAGTGGAATTTATAAGTGATCACAGATTTTTATTGTTTTTGCTCTATCTCTTATAGTTTTCGAGAAAAACGCACTTTTATGTTTTCACTCAAAATATCGATTTTTAGTGGAATTTATAAGTGATCACAGATTTTCATTGTTTTTGCTCTATCTCTTATAGTTTTCGAGAAAAACACACTTTTATGTTTTCACTCAAAATATCGACTTTTAGTGGATTTTATAAGTGATCACAGATTTTCATTGTTTTTGCTCTATCTCTTATAGTTATCGAGAAAAACGCACTTTTATGTTTTCACTCAAAATATCGACTTTTAGTGGGTTAAAGAAGTGATCACAGATTTTCATTGTTTTTGCTCTATCTCTTATAGTTTTCGAGAAAAACGAACTTTTATGTTTTCACTCAAAATATCGACTTTTAGTGGATTTTATAAGTGATCACAGATTTTCATTGTTTTTGCTCTATCTCTTATAGTTTTCGACAAAAACGAACTTTTATGTTTTCACTCAAAATATCTTTTAGTGGATATCTCTTATAGTTTTCGAGAAAAACGCACTTTTATGTTTTCACTCAAAATATCGACTTTTAGTGGAATTATAAGTGATCACAGATTTTCATTGTTTTTGCTCTATCTCTTATAGTTTTCGACAAAAACGAACTTTTATGTTTTCACTCAAAATATCGACTTTGTAGTGAATTTATAAGTGATCACAGATTTTCATTGTTTTTGCTCTATCTCTTATAGTTATCGAGAAAAACGCACTTTTATGTTTTCACTCAAAATATCGACTTTTAGTGGATTTTACAAGTGATCACAGATTTTCATTGTTTTTGCTCTTTCTCTTATAGTTTTCGAGAAAAACGCACTTTTATGTTTTTACTCAAGATATCGATTTTTAGTGGGTTAAAGAAGTGATCACAGATTTTCATTATTTTTGCTCTATCTCTTATAGTTTTCGAGAAAAACGCACTTTTATGTTTTCACTCAAAATATCGACTTTTAGTGGAATTTATAGGTGATCACTTTTATGTTTTCACTCAAAATATCGACTTTTAGTGGAATTTGTAAGTGATCACAGATTTTCATTATTTTTGCTCTATCTCTTATAGTTATCGAGAAAAACGCACTTTTATGTTTTCACTCAAAATATCGACTTTTAGTGGATTTTACAAGTGATCACAGATTTTCATTGTTTTTGCTCTTTCTCTTATAGTTTTCGAGAAAAACGCACTTTTATGTTTTCACTCAAAATATCGATTTTTAGTGGGTTTTATATAAGTGATCACAGATTTTCATTGTTTTTGCTCTATCTCTTATAGTTTTCGAGAAAAACGCACTTTTATGTTTTCACTCAAAATATCGACTTTTAGTGGAATTTATAAGTGATCACAGATTTTCATTGTTTTTGCTCTATCTTTTATAGTTTTCGAGAAAAACGCACTTTTATGTTTTCACTCAAAATATCGACTTTTAGTGGAATTTATAAGTGATCACAGATTTTCATTGTTTTTGCTCTATCTCTTATAGTTATCGAGAAAAACGCACTTTTATGTTTTCACTCAAAATATCGACTTTTAGTGGATTTTACAAGTGATCACAGATTTTCATTGTTTTTGCTCTTTCTCTTATAGTTTTCGAGAAAAACGCACTTTTATGTTTTCACTCAAAATATCGACTTTTAGTGGGTTAAAGAAGTGATCACAGATTTTCATTGTTTTTGCTCTATATCTTATAGTTTTCGAGAAAAACGCACTTTTATGTTTTCACTCAAAATATCGACTTTTAGTGGAATTTATAAGTGATCACAGATTTTCATTGTTTTTGCTCTATCTCTTATAGTTTTCGAGAAAAACGCACTTTTATGTTTTCACTCAAAATATCGATTTTTAGTGGGTTTTATGAGTGATCACAGATTTTCATTGTTTTTGCTCTATATCTTATAGTTTTCGAGAAAAACGCACTTTTATGTTTTCACTCAAAATATCGACTTTTAGTAGAATTTATAAGTGATCACAGATTTTCATTGTTTTTGCTCTATCTCTTATAGTTTTCGAGAAAAACGCACTTTTATGTTTTCACTCAAAATATCGACTTTTAGTGGAATTTATAAGTGATCACAGATTTTCATTGTTTTTGCTCTATCTCTTATAGTTATCGAGAAAAACGCACTTTTATGTTTTCACTTAAAATATCGACTTTTAGTAGAATTTATAAGTGATCACAGATTTTCATTGTTTTTGCTCTATCTCTTATAGTTTTCGAGAAAAACGCACTTTTATGTTTTCACTCAAAATATCGACTTTTAGTGGGTTTTATAAGTGATCACAGATTTTCATTGTTTTTGCTCTATCTCTTATAGTTTTCGAGAAAAACGCACTTTTATGTTTTCACTCAAAATATCGACTTTTAGTGGGTTTTATAAGTGATCACAGATTTTCATTGTTTTTGCTCTATCTCTTATAGTTTTCGAGAAAAACGCACTTTTATGTTTTCACTCAAAATATCGACTTTTAGTGGAATTTATAAGTGATCACAGATTTTCATTGTTTTTGCTCTATCTCTTATAGTTTTCGAGAAAAACGCACTTTTATGTTTTCACTCAAAATATCGACTTTTAGTGGAATTTATAAGTGATCAGATTTTCATTGTTTTTGCTCTATCTCTTATAGTTTTCGAGAAAAACGCACTTTTATGTTTTCACTCAAAATATCGATTTTTAGTGGGTTTTATGAGTGATCACAGATTTTCATTGTTTTTGCTCTATATCTTATAGTTTTCGAGAAAAACGCACTTTTATGTTTTCACTCAAAATATCGACTTTTAGTAGAATTTATAAGTGATCACAGATTTTCATTGTTTTTGCTCTATCTCTTATAGTTTTCGAGAAAAACGCACTTTTATGTTTTCACTCAAAATATCGACTTTTAGTGGGTTTTATAAGTGATCACAGATTTTCATTGTTTTTGCTCTATCTCTTATAGTTTTCGAGAAAAACGCACTTTTATGTTTTCACTCAAAATATCGAATTTTAGTGGGTTTTATAAGTGATCACAGATTTTCATTGTTTTTGCTCTATCTCTTATAGTTTTCGAGAAAAACGCACTTTTATGTTTTCACTCAAAATATCGACTTTTAGTGGAATTTATAAGTGATCACAGATTTTCATTGTTTTTGCTCTATCTCTTATAGTTTTCGAGAAAAACGCACTTTTATGTTTTCACTCAAAATATCGATTTTTAGAGGGTTTTATGAGTGATCACAGATTTTCATTGTTTTTGCTCTATATCTTATAGTTTTCGAGAAAAACGCACTTTTATGTTTTCACTCAAAATATCGACTTTTAGTGGAATTTATAAGTGATCACAGATTTTCATTGTTTTTGCTCTATCTCTTATAGTTATCGAGAAAAACGCACTTTTATGTTTTCACTCAAAATATCGACTTTTAGTGGATTTTACAAGTGATCACAGATTTTCATTGTTTTTGCTCTTTCTCTTATAGTTTGGAAGGAAAAAGTAGTAATCACACTTTTATGTTTTCACTGAAAATATTGCTTTTTGGTAGGAAAAAGTAGTAATCACAGATTGAGCTTGTTTTTGCTGTATCTCTTATAGTTTTCGACAAAAACGGACTTTTATGTTTTGACTCAAAATATCGATTTTTGGTAGGAAGGAGTAGAGATCACAGATTAAGCTTGTTTTTGCTGCATCTCTGGTAGTTTTCGAGAAAAACGCACTTTTATGTTTTCACTCAAAATATTGCTTTTTGGTAAGAAAAAGTAGTGATCACAGATTGAGCTTATTTTTGCTGTATCTCTTATAGTTTTCGAGAAAAACGGACTTTTATGTTTTCACTCAAAATATTGCTTTTTGGTAGGAAAAAGTAGTGATCACAGATTGAGCTTGTTTTTGCTGTATTTCTTATAGTTTTTGAGAAAAACGGACTTTTATGTTTTGACTCAAAATATGGATATTTGGTGGAAAAAAGTAGTGATCACAGATTGAGCTTATTTTTGCTGTATCTCTTATAGTTTTCGAGAAAAACGGACTTTTATGTTTTCACTCAAAATATCGATTTTGGTAGGAAAAAGTAGTGATCACAGATTGAGGTTATTTTTGCTGTATCTCTTATAGTTTTCGAGAAAAACGGATTTTTATGTTTTGACTCAAAATATTGATTTTTGGTAGGAAAAAGTAGTGATCACAAATTGAGCTTGTTTTTGCTGTATCTCTTATAGTTTTCGAGAAAAACGCACTTTTATGTTTTCACTCAAAATATCGATATTTGGTAGGAAAAAGTAGTGATCACAGATTGAGCTTGTTTTTGCTGTATCTCTTTATAGTTTTCAAGAAAAACGGACTCTTATGTTTTAAATCAAAATATAGATTTTTGGTAGGAAAAAGTAGTGATCACAGATTGAGCTTGTTTTTGCTGTATCTCTTTATAGTTTTCGAGTAAAACGCACTTTTATTTTTTAACTCAAAATATAGATTTTTGGTAGGAAAAAGTAGTGATCACAAATTAAACTTGTTTCACTCAAAATATCGATATTTGGTACGAAAAAGTAGTGATCACAGATTGAGCTTGTTTTTGCTATATCTCTTATAGTTTTCGACAAAAACGCACTTTTATGTTTTCACTCAAAATATCGATATTTGGTAGAAAAAAGTAGTGATCACAGATTGAGCTTGTTTTTGCTGTATCTCTTATAGTTCTCGAGAAAAACGGACTGTTTTGTATTTATAAAAATATAGAGTTTTGACTATTTTAAAATTTTACTTCTATGAATCGTGAATTCCTGAAACAAAGTGTAACAATATACAATTAAATTTAAATTGCTATCCAAAAAAAATATACTTATAAAATAAAAATAATTGAAACACGTTGTTGATGTTAAAATATTTCATAATCTTTTAACTACAACCATTCATTTTACTTGCCTTTGACTTGGCAAATGCTATTTTTTCATTTTTGGAAAAATTCTTTTCTCATGTCTCATGTTTGAATACAAACGTCAAGTTTATGTGGCGTTAAAAACCAATTGAACGATTAATTATTCACACGGAAAGTTAAGCAAATATAGAGACAGAACAAGTGGAATTATTACGAGCAAAACGATAATAAAGACTGTAGAAAAATAAAGGGACGGACGGACGTATGAATGAAGCCAACGTGGTGGGGAGACCTGACTGAAGATAAATACATATTAAGAGTAGAAGAGAATATATTTATGCAACGTATGTATGCATAAGTAAACATACAAGTATAACATGCAACATGCGGCATCAAATAAAATAGTAAGACAGTTTTATTTTTATGGTAAACAATTTTCATTGCCTCACACAATTCTCATGTACACACTCAATGTGTATGAAACATTTTTTTTTAACTTTATATTATTTTTGCTTTCTTTACTTTATTTGCTGGGTAAATAATGTATTAGTTGCAAGAATTCACAATGAAACATTGAAGGTTGGCAAAGACAAAGGAGAATGAAAAGATTTTTAGAATGAACAAAACTAAACCTAAACATTAAGTTTAACAGTTACTCCTGGTTATCTTAGTGAGTAAAGAAGTTGAAAAGCGAGGGTCTTTTTTTAATTCTTACTAACTATAACGGGTACTTTATAACATAATGTTTGATATCCTAAACTAAATAAAAACGTTCCTATTTCCATTAGAATCTTCACAGCCCTCGCATATAGTTTGTGTGTATTCATTTGGCAAACATTCAACACGGTTGCAATCAAATGTAACTGGGCGTTCCAAACGAATAGAATGAGTAGTCGTATTAAGACAACAATACAAATATTCTAAGAGCTCATCAAAATTTCGCATCCGTTGATGCTATTACAGACACATTCAAATACATTTATCACACATACACACAAACACATTCAATTATATCCTATCAAACTCCCATACACATATCCCTTGCATGCATGCAATTGTAATGCAATATTAAAACGAATCACTTGATATTTTTTGCTTATCTTTTTTATTTTTCAGCCTTAGTAGATCCTTTCAATTGTTTCCTTTTGTATTTTTCATTACAACTAGTGATGTGTGTGTGTGTTTAATGCTACATGAATGTCATAAATGACAGTCATGCACTGGTATGTGGTACTGTATGTGTAGTTTTCCAAAAACCATTTTATAAAAACGAGCAGCTCGGGAAATTCATTTCTAGGACATAACAGTTTCCGTTTTGTAACACCTTTGGTATTACAACTGGGCCGACAGGATGCATCTTTTATTTATTTGCAGTAAGTAAAGTGAACAAAGAACAACAAGAATTGAGGCTGTTGTCGTTTAAGTAAATTCTTTTCCTTTTTTTTCAACAACGTTTTTTTTTTTTATTCTGCTCCTGACTTTATTTGCATTCAATTGCATAAAAAATGCAAACATTTACACTTCGTTTCCGTCTACAATTTAAGTTAGTGCCACTTGATATTTAACCATAAGATGTGAAGGTTTTCTACACTTGGAGAAAATTTTAAATATACTGAATTAGGGCATAGGACTCCGCTGCAAGTAATCGGCAAAAAAGCCATATTTTAGATTATGAAACTGGCTGGACCCCTGACCTGAGCATTGAGATGATGTCCTGAACATAATAGAAATATGTATGTGTGCGCTAAATATCTCAAAAAATTATTACAATACATTCATATGATGGCCTCTGGAATATTGAAAGGTTGAATATTTGAATAATACAAATATTCATATCTCAGATATCTAAGATCATGGCCTCAGGAAGTGTGTAATTCAGTTTTATAACTGCCAAACAGATTTTTCAAATATTTATATCTCAGATATCTATGAAAACAATTATATATTACTCATTGATAATTAAGTTGTGTAAGCATTTCTTAACCTATTGAAAGCTAAAGTATCTTTCATTTCGGATTACAATCCTTATTTTATTTGTAAATAAAAGTCGTAAAGTCTGAAGGTCGAAAAGGCGAAAAAAGTCGATAAGTCGAAACAGGTCGATAAGTCGAATAAAGTCGAAGAAAGTTGAAAAGTCGAAAACTCGAAAATTGTAGAAACAAGTCAAAAATAGTCGAAAATTAAAAAAAAGAGGAAAAAGTCAAAAGCTTTAAAATAACGTAAGCGACGTAAGCTGATCGAAAGCCAAAGAATTTATCTCCTCCAACTCTAATATGAAGCTAATATAAACCAAGAAGTCGAAGTTAGTCGAAAGGAAACAGTTATTTGAAAGTCACATACATTTATCTCAAAGGGTTTCATAACATCATCCTGCCGACATATAGACAATGCTCGTTTTATCCGATTGGTTTTTTTTTTTTTAAATTAGTCTTTACCTTACCAAGAGCCATAATGGATTTACCTCCAAAAGGTTTAGTTTATACAAGAAGGTTAACCACTCAAAAAACGTTTAAATGGCTCACGTGGGTCCGTCTTATTTTTGTCCCATTGTGATGCGCTATTAGTCAGAAAAGTCTTTTTTATTAAATCATCCAGAGTTAAATCAAACGATTCGATTCACAAAATTTAGGATATTTTTTAGACTTATACCACTGAAGGTCCATTATTCTGACATGATTGCCAATAATTCAGTGTCCCATTTTTATAGATAACAGAGTTCTAATTTGCTCCCTGAAGGCTTATCAATAAGCTAGACGAAGGGATAGCGATTTTTTGTTCAAAAAGCTAATGGCAACCTCACGGTCAAAGCAAAAACGAATCACCGTACGAAACGAACGACAAAAGCTCAAGAAATTATATCACCGGATTGTATTCATTATCCAGTATTGACTAAGACATTGACTAATCTATTAACTAGTTTATGGACTAGTCGATAACTTATTCAATTGCACAGTTTACTGTTACAACAGTAGCGGATCAAAACGATTGTTAGGCTGCTGTTTAATAAATCCAAAGAAGTAGCCATAACTCTGAAATATTCGGATCTAGAACTCACAGGACCTTGATGAATCAATTATTCCCAAAAAATTCTTTTATTTTTAAATCATAAATTGGCGGCTAAAACTCTCAGTGTATTCCTTTTAACGTATCCCATGTACAACATTTGTAAGTAAATATTATAAAAAATAAAAGAATGGATAAAATACATAGTTGTAACAGTATTTACCATCTTTATTATAAAATATTTGTTATTTGATTCAAAGTACAACGAGTCATTCGCAAACACCAAAAAAAAAATAATACTACGTTCTTATTCAGTCAGTCAGTCAATTGTGTATTTATGTCAAATAGCGAAACGGTCGTTTATTTACTTGTTTGTCATTCTAAATGCATTACAACAAATGCAATATTATTATTGTCATTATTCAATCATGCCACCACCAACGTTACTCCCAAAACGGCAAAAATACAAAAAAAATTAAAACATTTTGCTAAAATAACAATTTAAGACAAAAACCTTAAAAAAAACTTATATTAAAAACATGCAACATCCCTTTTGCTCCCCTTATAGAGATTTTTGAAGCATGAACTAATTTCGTCCGTAAAAGTTAATGTGGATAATGTGCCATTTTCAGGAATTAAATATTAAAAAATACACAAAATTACGAAATTAAATAAATATTTATTACATACGAGCTGCACAAGGAGAGAAAGGAAATTAATACTTATACAGCAGCCCAGCCGCCACACAACAACACTACGCTGTGGTGTCAAGTGTATAGAAACATGCGACACTTGGCAACAATGCGACTTAGAAAAAACAAACATTGCAACATGGCTCCCTCTCTCTCTCTTACATGGAGAATGTTTTATTGTGTTTATTTTTATATTTCGACAGTCGAGTTTTTGAGTAAAAAAAGAAGGTTCTATAAATGTTACTTAGATGCAAAAAAAAAAAAAAACTATATAAAACAATCCCAAACTCCCACATGCGAAACTATAATACATATATACCAGTAGAGTAGTAACTACAGATGTGTGTGAATATCCATTGTAAAACGCCATTTTGAAAATGTAAACAGCCGCATAACGGTATCATGTACTATGGAATAAAACTAATGAACATTTGTGTTGTTTTTGTATAACGAGTCTTTTTTCCAGTTTGTTTGCGAACGACCTGCATAAGACCATCAATTCCAACTGACATAACATCTATCTTGGCCACTCTAGTAGTGAAGTTTGCTAATACACACAAACAATCGTAAAGAGTTGAATGCAGGAGCAGAAAGTCCTTTAAACGACCTTTGCTTCGTTTCCACAAAAACTGGACCAACACATTGAGCTAAACATACAGTCAAACAGAAATAATTTTATATTTTAAATATGTAGTAGAAATTATAAAATGTCAGCACAGGATTAAGAGGAAGGCGAGAGAAACTATTAGACTTTGGGTTATATAGGCATAAAAGCATTGTGCTCTAGTGACAATATAAATTTTAGTGTTTCATATTGAAGACGATTATGTTTTAAAATATGAATGATCACAGATTTTTGATAATTTCTAATTTCAAGCGTTATTTAAGGAAGTTTTCTTTAAGAAAAAGGTACGACGAATAAGATCTTTACTCTTAACACCACCCTTGCTTACATTATATTGTACCCGTCAAATAAGACGTTTTTGAAAAGTCAAGTCTATAGTCTAGTCTATAGTCTAGTCTATATTCTAGCCTAAAGTCTAGTCTATAGTCTAGCCTAAAGTCTAGTCTAAAGTCTAGTCTATAGTCTAGTCTATAGTCTAGCCTATAGTCCAGTCTATAGTCTAGTCTATAGTCTAGTCTATAGTCTAGTCTATAGTCTAGTCTATAGTCTAGTCTATAGTCTAGTCTATAGTCTAGTCTATAGTCTAGTCTATAGTCTAGTCTATAGTCTAGTCTATAGTCTAGTCTATAGTCTAGTCTATAGTCTAGTCTATAGTCTAGTCTATAGTCTAGTCTATAGTCTAGTCTATATTTCCATGAAATCCCGACGATATTGAAGTTATTAAAAAGTATTTTAATAGGTAAGTGGTAACGATTAAAGTTAATAAATTTTTTTGCTGGGAAATCATTTAAAACATCTGCCTCTGTATTATTTTTAATATTTACTATACTATTTTATTGGTATTTGCACGAATATGTTTATTTTTTAGCGTTTTTTATATTAAATTTGTTAAAATAAATTTTCATGCAATATTTCAATAAATAATCAAATAATAATCTAATAATATTGACAAGATACAATATCGAATATACTGAATACATTTATTCAATAACTTTAGTAGCATGTCAATTCTGTTGGCTAGACTGTTTTAAAAAGCAATGGCAACAGAAAGGCTAGCTTCGATAGTATTTTGTTAAATAATATATTGATGTTGTAAATAACTTATATACAAGACATATTAGTTTTTCTGAATAGTCAAAAAGGAAATATATTGCAGTTATTTTTTTATGTGACTATCATAGCATGTTTTCATTTCATCATCTACTAGGTCCATAGTCAATTAAATATTTGTTTCATTCTTAAAATATTGCGAGTTACTCCACAAGATCAGTTTCTAATGACTGCCTAGCTATTCGCATTTGTATTCTCATTTTCAAAACAAAAAATTCTCACGTAGTTTTCAATCACTAAGTTTTCAAAATTCCACGAACTTATTGTTTATTTTATAATTTCATTAGAAATCTATTTCCAAATACAAATCAAATTCGCTCCCATTTAACTTAGAAAACACAAAAAAACTGTCAAATAAGCATTATAGATGTGAAAACACAACTGGCATAGAAACTAAAACAAATTAAATGGAATTTGTTAATAATAAACTTTAACGAAATCTTCAAAAGAAATCATCTCATATTGCAAAATGTGTTGAAAGCAATTGCATTTATGAATTTACTATGAGCGAGAGACAAAATGAACGATGAATTATATCAAAAGTGCAGCTGATCGTCAAAAGTAATGACAACATAATTATTGTGCCAGTAAATGCAAAAAAATAAAAACGCAACTACAACTCTATATATAAATAAGAAATGATATAGAAATACTAGATGAGAAAAACATCATACAAATAATACAGTTGTTTGCACTATGGGTGTGAAAGTTATTATTATTTAATTTTATGAGGGTCTTTACTGTGGATTTACTGGTGATTAACGGTGCGCTAAAGAGAACACCATCTCAAGCTCTATTTGCTTGAGATTTTCAAGCAACTTTCCCTGAAATCAGGAGTTATACTATACACAACATTACCTACGGATTCCCAGCTCTCCTTTCTGATAGGACTTACTCGTTTCATTAGTAAGTAAATCGATTGAAAGACAGTATAAATGTATCTGTGTATATTCTCCTGTATTAAAAAGGGTGAGTTTCAAATGCATCATAGACAAGTCCCAGCTATATACACCATATCCAGACTGGTTTGCTAATATTAGGCATGAACAATTCCAAATTAAAACTGACTTCGGGGCACTCGATATATATACAGATATGACTTCTCTATAACGGCCGCAAGTGACATAGTTTGTTGGGACTTTCAAGTGTTAAAATTGGTGTGTTCGTTGTCACAAAGAAAAAGAGACTCAACTTTTCCTTGTCTCACGCTGTCGGATATCAGAACTTAGTCCTTGACCGTCTAAGAATGTCCAGATTTAATTCAAATAGGATAGAATCTTTTGTTCTTGCCTTGCGATGGTTCGAAATATCATTTAACATGGATATGTGTTGTACTATGGATGCATCAAGAGGAATTGTGGTCAAGAAAGTTGGACCTTACCCAACCAAGCCCCATTGTGCATAATGCAGAGTAATCAACAATCATATTGAATAGTTTACAGATATAGAACACTAATATAACAAAACCAAAAAAAAGTATAATGGAGAGATGATTTAAACTGGGCACCAACAACAACAATACCAACAAAAAGTGAACTATGAAATCAAAATATAAACTTATAAAGAAGTAAATGAAAATAAACAAAGTTACGTTAAAGTTCCTTAAGCTGGAAATTCTTACCATGGTGCCTAGACAAATGCAACAAACAACTGCAACCATAACAACGTCTAAAAAAGCTAGAAAATTGTGTTGGAACAAAATGAGGAACTAAAGGAAAAAGCGTTACAATACCCTGCTGTATGATTTGGTTTAAATTGCAATTGCACGTGCTGAGAATAACATTACCACCAACTGGTGAACGAGTGTAGTGAGTGGTTTTCCATTCCTTATTTTTCGCAAATATTTTTCCATCTTTTTTTTTTTTTGGTAAGATGCTGAACAAAAATCCATCTACAACTCTGGACAGACAAAGAAATATTTAACTGCTTGGTACATTGGTTTGGTGTACTATATATGAATGCATTGGAATTGCATTTAGTGCAATGTGTGTATGTGTGTGTGTTGCTGCAACCGCATGCTGCTGTAACTGTTATTTTATAATGAATGGTGTGTTTCAGCCTAAGACGCGTCAGCCTAAGACGCGTTTTCGTATACGTTTTGGGTGAAGACATCCATACAAACGTCTAAGAGTTAGTAGTAATAGTAAACGTATTAATGCTACCAAAATCTAGAAAATTTTACAGCTGCGCTTGAAAAATTTTCACCGCCTACACACGCAGTATTCGCACCGTTCACCACCGTGCCACCATTCGTACACTCACTCACTCGTTCCAGATCAGATTGCATTTGCAGAGTTTGAAAAATAAACTTCGCTTTTTTGTTCGCGTTGTTGTGCGATTTATTTTCTTTCTTTTTTACGTGCGTAGCATACGAAAATGTTGTAGTTTTTTCACGTTGGCATTGCGAAAAAAATTTAGTTTCATTTTTTTTTGTAAACTGGGGGCGTCATGTTACGGTTTTCTTTAGCTTTTTGTAGCTGTTTTGTTTTCTTTGTTACTAAAAATAGCTTCGTTAGCCTAAGACCTATTGGCGACATACTCGTAGAATATTTTCTACTTTTTCTTCCTTCTTTTGAATTATTTCTCCCAAAAGACATGACTTAAATTTAATTTAGCAAAGCAACTTTGAATAGTATTTTGTTCCATGTTTGCTTGTATGTGGAGTTTGTGGAGGACTGAGGTAATTTTTATTAATGAAACTAGATGAAGTGACCTTAATTGATGGTGGAAATGCACACTGTATTAATGATTAATAATTACCATATATTATGTATATTGAGGTTTTGTGTGTTGGTTTTTTTTTGTCTGGTCTATTCCGTGAAGTTGCAATTTAAAAACCAAAATAGATATATTCAATGAGATTTGCTATTCAGGTGATCTTTAACTCCTTCACGTATACGGAACACCGGTGTCCCAAGATTTTATTACTTTATCTCCTGCGATATCCTTCGAAAACATTTTTTTACGTTTTTCTTAAAAAATGATCAATAAAAAACTGCTTCAAATTATGAGTCTTATCTCTCTCATAAACATGTGGAAGGTTTTGGATTAAATTTCGATCTTCTTAAGACCGTGATGAGAGGACATTGAAACTCTGAACACTTCCTTTGTCACCGTTAGGTATTCGTCGTAGTAAGATCTAAGTATCTTGGGAGTGATATTACTCCAAAAACAACTTTCCTCATTAACACTGAAATATTAGTAATTACGTACAGGAATCATTAAAAGATAATTTTTTCTTGTGGCCTAGGAGTAATTCTTTGGATCTATCTTTCTATCAACCTAACCTAACTTAGAACCCTGAAGCCCAAGAAGTCATACAGCATTGTTTACAGGCATTGTCTTTGAGCATCTGGGTCAAGTAGATTTTTAATATTAATCGTTTATATTTGAAACAAATATTTATCCTAATAAACTTGCGTGAATTTTAAAACTATCGGATAAAATTGAGAAACCCCTCTACAGTGATTTTTTTCATAATTAAAATCATGCTCTTTGTAGCATTATTAGCTAACAATCTTGGCAGTTTAGTCTAGTGCAGATGTAGAACCCTTCCTCTGAGATAAAGATAATAAATAAACCATCATTAAACGTGATCTTCTCTATCGGTTGCATTATTAACTGGAGCAGACTAAAGAGCTAATCGTCCAAAATTAATATTCTCATATAATGTACCAAATCAATACCAGCGTTGTGCCTTTAATCCTTTTATTCCAATTTAATCATAATATTGTGAAAGTTCCATAAAGAAATCTATATTAGTACCTTCACGGAAGAAGTCGGTGAATTAAAACGCTACCCAGTTGGAAATTTCCTTAAGACGTCCTTAGAAAAAACGTTAAGGGTCATTGCTGAATTTGTCACTTGTTCCCATACAAAAAACTTCTGGACAAGCCCTGACATTCTCATACAATTATTATGTCAAATTACCTAAAGACAAAATCAGCATATTGTCAACACCAAGGTGAAATCTATGACAGATCATAAAGATGTCCAATTGAAGACCCTTGATGACTTTTTCATGTATTCAGCTGAAGGTCAGCAGTCAACGGTGATGACAACCTCATGACTTGAACAGAAAAACAGATATTACAATTGTAATAAAGTTTTACAAATTTATTGCTGTTATTGAAATTTTAACAAACAAATAAAAATATTAATAAGTATAACCTAAAACTACATATCTGAATATTTCAAAGCCAATTTCCAGTTTTTTGCAAAATTTCTTTGTAATCACTGATCCGAAATCGTCTGACCTCTAAAAGGAAAGTAACAAATGATTAAATATATAATTACACAATGTCTTACATTCTGATCAAATTGTAACAAATTTTTAAATTTGTCGATTATGACAAACACATGACATTTAATGTTTATTGTAAGCTGGAGAATGTGAGACGAAATGTCTTTATGTCGTCTCATGTAAAATGCTGACTTGTACCTCAAGAATCACTTCTGACATTGTTCACAAGACAAAATTTCCAACTGAGTACATATGTAGTTAAGCAATTCCGTTATGGTCATAAGTTCAGACTACAAGTTTAAAATTTTCAACAACATATAATCAACAACCAAACAAATCTCCCTATTCAAGTCTACTTTCTGCCTCAAACATCATACTTTATCCCTTTGCAACTAACACTTACTAAAGTACACACGATATGCTACGGCAAATTCATATCACCAAATAAATCTATGTCTATTTTTTTAAGTAAAAATCTAATTGTCATCTAGTTAACATTTACACAAAGTCTAGCAACCTAACAACAACAACAAAATCTGAAGAAAAACGTACAACAATGCTAGAAATAAAACGCATTTGCTGCAGCAATATAAATGTGTAGCAAACAGCAGTAAAACATTTAAATCTTGTGGAAATCTCATGATACAAGCAAATGTCAACACTATGCGACTATAATTTGAATTGTGTTTGTGTGTATGTGTATGTTTCATGTACTTATGTATGAGCTCGTTTACCAGGCTCGTTAGCATTTGTCACCTAAAAAAGACGCACCCATTGTCACCTTGGATGACAGAAGCTGCTGTTTATTTTATGGAAACAAAAATAAATATTTTTCATAGCTACTGTTTTGCTGCGACTGCTGCTTGAATTGAATTTATGAATAAATTGGTTTGTGTTTTTTTTGTACAACTTTTTGGAATTGGAGTCACAGTTGAGCTAATATTAAAACATTTTTATTTGTTTTATTTATTTTAATATTATTTTAAAGTTTATATGGTTGGTTTGTTGCTGTTGTTTAAATACTCATAAATATTAATTACACTTATTATTTTTCATTTCTTTTTTTTTGTGTGTAGTTTTATTTAGTTTTTTATTTTATATGAATTTTGGAATTCCTGTTGTTTTTATCGCCACAGGCATTTGCGTGCCATTTATACACATTTTATTAAATGTTACAAAAAACAATGACTATTTAAACTATGTATGTATATATCTATCTATTGGTTGCAACTATTGGCAGTAGTCTCTCTATCTCTCTACCAGTACCACCCCATTAGAGATTCTGTCAAAACAACCGCCTTTAAAGGCCACGGAAATATTGCTGCCATCTGTTTGTAGGTTACTGGTTGTTGTTATTATGTTGGTCTGGCCTGTGACTGTTGGTGTTGTCTTGGTTATGTTATGGCATCCAATAATGGAGTTGAAAGTTTCAATTTACCACCTATTGAGTATTTTGGCAATAATGTAATGTGTTTGGTTTTCAACACAAACATGTGTTCATAACTAAGATTCTAATGAGATTGGAAATTCACATTAAGCGCCATTTAACTAACAATTTTAAGCATATCTAAGGAATTTTCTATAGTCTGCTTAGATACAAATTTATCAATTCTTCTATAATAAGAAATTTGTTTTAAACTCCATCGATAACTTTTTTAAATTAAGTACATTAATTACTTTTAACTAAACACCAGCAACTTATAATAATACATTTATTATATACAAAATTTTTTCTATAACTCACTTTAGCTAAATCTTCATCCATATACCTTCCTTCCTCTTTCAAAAAGAAAATCCTCTAACTAAATACAATATTTATGTCAAAAATGCAATTTCTTTACGGCCGCCCTGTTTAAAATTTCAAAATTATTGAGCTATAATTCATTCCACTTTCAAATCGTGTGCTACACATTTGAATTTAATTGAATTTCACTTCAACACAAATTATATGTAAACGTTAACGTTGGAGAGTATTTTATTTCAACTCCGCTCAAGTTCAATTCTAATTGCCTCTAAACTTTCTTTTCTTTTTTTTTTTTTTTGCTCCACCACACCATAGCCATACAAAATTTTAACTTAATTTACCATAACTCAAACCAAAAATACAAAAAGTAGATGAACAGAAAAAAACTCAACTAAAAATGAGAAATTTCAAACGTTTAGGATTCTATGTGTAAGTATTTAAATGGATTTTGGGCATTTGTGTAGCTGGATGTATGAATCCTATGTACAAGTTTGATTAACAATGGAAATTTATTGAAGTGTTGTAGGCAACTTTGTGATGGTGCTACTAGGATGTTTTCACTAAGAAAGAAAGACTTCAGCTAGTATATTGGATACAGATGACAATTCCTTCACATAGATCGCCGAATCCTATAAAAACGTGATCCAAGCCAATCACTTATATATCTATATTAACCACTTGTATATCTTTTTATGTTTTATAGTATGATCTTAACTGTTACGATACTGTAAAAGGAGGAACTACTGATCACTTATGTCATAAACACTTTCTGCCTGAACATGTACTTTGCACATTAAAACTAAACAGGTCCCATGTAAAGAGTTGATATGTGACATTCATACTATTCCTCGGAGACACTTTTCCAATAAGAGACGACTTCCCACTGCCCATTTGTGACTTATAAGGAACATGTACATAGTTCCGTCGGTCTATATAAATTTCACCTTATATCAGGTCTTGGGTTCACAGCAGCAAAATGCGATACACTCTCATATCAGCTACCGGTTGCCGTGGTACCAGATTATATGGTTACTGGTTAGATTCATTCCAGGAAAATGCGTAGCAAAGCACTTATTTATAGTCCGAGAAAACTGGTTGAATCACAGGTCAAATCATTCCAGGAAAAGGCGTAGAAAAACACTGAAAAACCTTTAGTAAGCGATAGCCGCTCACAGCCATCTTGCCTCCGGCCAGCATATTTCTCGAGCAAAGTGTCTCATTATAATGTGGATTTACAAAAGGCATTACACTTTCCGTAATTTAGGTTCTACCAAAATGACCTTAACAATAAACAGAACATGTTTGGTTGATTCTCTTTTAAAATCAAAAAGGTCCTGTGAGTCCTGCAATTACCTAATTTTAAGTTAAATTATCTCGTTGTTGTTACATATCATGGAATACATTCAATATACCACCAAAAAATTTTCGACATTTATCTAAACAAAAAGAAAACATGAATGTGTATCGAACTACAACAACATGTGCACAACAAATGTCAACACACGAAATAGTGCACACGCGCAGACGCAGCAACCTTTTCGTAAATAAAGCATAAACGAAAAACAACAGCCTACAAACGTAAATAGTTTTATTCGCTCTCATCATTATATAGACTTAATACGAACAAACCTTCAAAGAAGTAAAAATTTTAAAATTTTGGTCAAAACTCTTTTTCTGCTTTCGATGAACTTTTTTTTGCAAAATAGACAAAAACACACTCTGAACAAATGCGAGTGAATAAGATTACGGTTGAATATTGGTGGAGAGGTTCGTCGTCGTCGTATTCGATATGAAAGATTTAGCGTAGCATGAAACATAAAAATGTCACGTTTTTCATGGTCGCCAGTTTTTAGGTTCTTTCTGGCAATGACTGTGCGAGCAAGTACTCGTAATACAATTTGACTTTTTGGATGTATTAAAAAATTTTGGGAATAATACAATAACAATGAAATAGAAGAAAACAAGTCGTCCTCATCATCTTTTGAAAATGTTGATGTGTAGAACACGTTATGTATGGTATTTGGCATTTTGTGTGGTTGCTTTTGGTGTGCGCGCATGTGCACAGACAGTTGCTGTTTGCAGCTGATGCTTGTTGCCTGCCCCAATGTACAATATCTGCATACCACTATTTGATTTTAAAGTTACCAGCGGCTGCACAACATGAAAAAAAAAACACAATTGTTTGGCTGTTACAATTTGGTGTTCTCTACTAGACCTTCAAAATTGAAAATCTTTTAAAAATAAACGCAGTTAGCAGTTTTGTCTTGATTATGTTTATTTCTTTAGAAGCAATGCAGTCAAGCTGCAAGATTGTCTATGTGCGCTTACTTAGCTCATGATGATGTTTGACAATGAGTGTCGTGACATCTCCCGTTGTCTTATTAATTTGTGGATTGTAAATGATTTTGAAAAATTGGTTTCAAATCAAAGAAATTTTCAATATTCTATGTATGTGTTGTATTTTTATAAGACTTTTAAAATACAATTAAAACCTTTAGATATTTCTAACAAAATTGAAGTTTTCTTTTTCAAAATAATTAAATTTCTATTAGATTTGTTTTTGTAGCAGTCTATATTGTTGTTGCAATTTTAGTTTCTTTTTTTTGGATTTTTCACCAAAACGTGATGCGTTCATTTACAGATTAAACACTAATGATAAATGACAACAAGTCTTTCAAACTTACAGGCGTCTTTGGATAGACAGACACTTATTCGTACCAACCACTTAACCTATCATAGGTTTTATTTTGTATGTTGGTCTCTTTTTTCTGAGTTTTTTTTCTTTTTGTATTAACGACAAGTTGTGTCACAAATTAAACACGTTTTTTCCTGAGAACTAATGAATACTCATGGTTAAGGATTTTCAAAACAGGTGAGGGAAACAACAAAGAAGTTTAAGGGCTTATAGGAAAAACTTATAAGAAATTATTTTACATGGTACGGAATAGTATTAAACTCAACTTGCGCATTAATATCAAATTACGGTCTAAACTTTATAAAAATTCCTTCATTTCCACAATCGACGGAAGGACCAATGAGCTATATTTTATAAATATTCATCATTCGCCTAGCCCTCCAAAAACTCAAATACAACACCACTCTGCATTCAATCCAGATTTAAGAAGTAACTAGACGAAACGATTTCATGCGAAATTAATACAATTAGCAACTTGTAAATTTTTAATATCTATCATCATGAACTCAATACTAGAAAACACACTAACTTAACTCTAAACTAAAATAAAACTCGATTTAATTTCGTAAAATTTATTTTCAAAAAAAAAAAAAAAACAGAAAAACGCCTTCGCAGAAAACTTTAACTAAATGAAAACTACTCAATATGGTCAATATTCTAATTGAACACATTGCAACTGACTTCAATTTCTGTCAAACTTACTTTTTGCCAGCGCACCAAGGAAGAACTAAATAACACCAATAAATGTAATAATTGAACGAATCATAGATGAGTTAGGAAATTTAGAATAGTCGATGTTGTTTTTAGTATTTTTAATAATTACTTTAAATTTATGAACTATTTGTCATTAGTTTTGTTTGAATGCATTACTTTTGATAGAAAAATAAATATATTTGTATGTCGTGTTAAATTATATACACGCATCCTTATAAGGAGTTTTCAATTGTGAGATAAACATCTTGTTATATGGAGTAAAACATGTATAGTTTGGTTAAAAATTATACACTCACTTTCAAATTGTATATAAAAGTACTGACGATAAGGTAATTTTAAGTTATCCTACAGAAGCCAAGAACATTACGTCTTTATCGGTCTCAGTAACTCCAACATTATACATCCACGATTACCTGCAATATGTGGGGTTGAAGATATAAACTTAGCTAATCGTTTGTTTTAGAATCTCTTCAAACAATAAATATTTCAATCATTAAGTTTGATAATTTTAATATTTTTTGTACGACTACTTATTTAATAAACTGTATAACCAAAACACATTCTGGTAACATTAAAAATAACGACGTGTGAACATAGTTAAACATAATGTAGGATCAATATGCATTGAAAAAATCAAAAATATATTCAACCACGAGCCTACACATTCACTTTTAATATCCACTACCTAATGATAACTCGGTAATTCTATTAATCGAAGAAAATGTAATAGTCAAACCTATAGGACAAACAAGTCGGAATGAACACTATTGAAAAGTGTTTGGACCAGATAAGAGACTATTCTAAAGGCCGGACTACAGTCATTCATATCAACCATAACAGTTTATAGGCCAGAAAATGGACTAGTCTATAGGCCAGTCTATAGGCAAGTCTATAGACCAGACTATATACAAATACATAGGTCAGTCTATGTACATGACTATAGTCTGAAAAAAGTCTAAACCCCAGACTAAAGACAAGCCTGTAGGCCTAACTATAGACAAGTCAATATGCCATATTATAAACAAGACTATAGGCCAGACTATATACAAGTATAAAGGTCAGTCTACGGACATGACTATAAGTCAGACTATAGTCTGAAAAAAAGTCTGAATCCCAGACTAAAGACAAGCCTATAGGCCAAACTATAGACAAGATTATAGGCAAGTTTATAGGCAAGTCTAAAGGACAGACTATATACAAGTATATAGGTCAGTCTATGGACAAATCAATAATTCTCAGCACCAGATTAAAAACAAGCCTATAGGTCAAACTTTAGAAAATTTTATAGGCCAGATTATAGACAAGTCTAAACGCCACACTATAGGCCAAACTATTGACAAGTCAATAGGACAGATTATACATAAGTCTATAGCCCAGACTATATACAAGTATATGGGTTAGACTATAGTCATGTCTATTTATCAGACACAAGTGTATGGTCAGACTATAGACAATACTATAGCCCAAACCGTAATGTCTATATACTAGCCAATGTATGGGCCAGGCTATAAAATTGACTAGTCTTTACAGATAACTGTAGATTGGAAGTTATATCAAGTTTTATAAAACAAACACAGAGCCACAGTTTTAATTAACTTAATGAAGACCTCAAAAATTTAAGAAAGTTTGGTGAAGTTAATAAAACCGATCGTAGCATACTTGGTCAATCTTGTTAAATTTTCTTCCAAATGTTGTTAGGAGAAATGTTGTTTATGCAGATGCTGCTGTAGAAGCCTCCAATTAAATAAACGCATTTATTTCCACTTTATCAACATACACATAACTACTACACACGCTTACAATTTCATACAAAAACCAAAGTGGCAAGAAATCAGTGAACAGGTTGACCAATTCAATGATAATGTTGGCTTCTGCTGATCAGGTGCAAAATACAATTTTTCTAAATTTATTCAACATTTAATATTTTTCGTTTTTTTTTTTTTGTTAGTATTGCACTGCGTTGTTAAGCGAATGTTTTTAAGTTAAAAATTTGTAAGACGCATGCCAAGTGCAGCCCATACATATTTTAGTTAGTTGTTTGGTTAGTTTTTGAAGTGTTAAATTGTAGCAAATGGCCAATTTAATTAAAGTTATGAATTTTAAAATAGTTTAAGATTTAAGATTAATATTTCAATTTTACTAGTTGCTGCTGCTTGTGCACTGAGGAATGTTAAATCATTAACACGCCGAAGAAGTTGTTCGAGTTTGTATTGTAGGCGAGGTTTTTTTTGGGGCTATATAATGTGTAGCAGCAGTTGGGTGTTTTTAATTTAAAAGAGTTTCATATATTATAATGAAATCTATATGGAATGCATATTAAGTTAAATTAGAATGTTGATTATGGGATTTTGAAAGCAAGAGGTGTAGTTAACATTCGCTATATTATAATTCATTGAATATTTAATTAGGAATTAATATTTATGTTCGAGTACATGAGTAAATTTGTTTGAGATCCCTTTATAACTCATAAATATTCTCTGTTCTTATGAAAATCGAATAATTTTAGTAACTTCCAAGTTGAAAGCGATCAAGCTCTAGATACTAATTACAATATGCCTTAGACTAACTTTTGTAGATATATAGTAGCTGTCATCTGGGACTATACACAAACATCACATTTTTCCGATCGCATATTATACACAGAATTTGTCGGGAACTTCGAGACACTGATCCCAGATAGATATAATAGTTTATCGACTTTAATTCTGCACTAAAGGCGTAAACTTTGCTATATAAGTTGGAAACAGAAATACTCTATTACCTACCTAATCACAACACTAGCATTTAGACAGAAGTCTGTGCAAAATGAAATGTTTAACTGGATTTATAATATATATATAGGATTACGAACATAACTATTAAAACCAGGAAATTCAGACTAACGTAGAGCATGTGGGGAGGACAATGGAATAATTTTTGGGATTGCCAGGCTTTTGTCGAAAATAGATTCAAATATATAGGAATAAGGAATTAAGGAAATAAGGAAACGGATTTCTGAACAACGAATAATAACACCTTGGTATAGATTTTTTACGAGTTCTCCAGTAAACATTTTCCATGTAAAGGGGGCTTACAATGGGACCTATAATATCCTCTTCTCCTAAACCTTATCTAACAATTTTAGAACCGAAATTTTTAAAGACATCAGAATATTTCTATACAGTTCAAAACATTGTTATTTAAAGTCACATATATCATAGAATGAGTTAATTAATCTTTAAACAATTATTGGATGCTTTATTGCCATTTGTTACCCCTGTATATTTCTAAACTTTGCCTGTAGGGTAATTTTAATTTCTACAATGAGTCTGCAATGATCCGCTTAAAACTTATTTTTCATAAATTATAAACAATTATGACACCTGCTAACAAGATCATGTAAAATCATTTAATCTTTATGCTCTGCACACAGTAGGTATGCAAAACACATCAAATATTGTAACTTAATAATTTTATTGGTTTTAAGCCACGATTTTTTTCTTCCACCACCAACCACCAATATATCGGGCGCAATATTATTAAATACGACACGAAAAACAGTAAACATGATTTTGCATTTAAGGTTCCTTTTTTTATCAAGTAACGTTTTAGAAAAAAATCCAATTTTGTCTATTATATCTGTAAATAAAAAAATCCAAACTATAAATAACACACTCAGGTGAGATAATTACTAATCTCAAATGGATGTTGTATGGACACATTAAACAACTACTCACTGCTAGAGTGAGCGCGGCATAAAATCAGCTTAAAATTATGTTAAGACTATGATTTAAAATTCAACAAACTTAAGTTTGTTTATTAATTGTTAGTTGTTAAAGGTTTAAATTATAGTTGTTGTTGGGTTTTCGCGATTTTTGTTGCATTTTTAACGTTGGTGATTTGATGAGATGCAAATTGCTTAAATGTGCTTCAGAAAATTGAGGAAAACTTTACATTTTCCCAATTACTCAGTTACTTGTCTGCCGCATACTGTTGCATATTCTTGATAATTGTACGTCATGATTAGTTATGCCACATGAACGCATTTTATTGTGGAAGATATTGTCTGTCTCATATGTAAAACTCATATAAAGGTAATGATAGTGAATAGATCTTAATGTTTCTCTAATAATCAATATCTCCTCGAAAAATAAACTCGTCTTTTTTTTGAAGATATGATTTATACGGAACATACTACAAATTTCATTACATTGGCTTGTGATACATCATGAAGATAGAAAAGATCAGGAATATGATTGACACCTCGAATTGTAAAGCGTATCGGTCTTGTTAAAGGTGTAGTACCGACTCTTCTTGGTCTAAATAACTTGATCAATAACTCATATACATTCACTCATACATTGTTACGGAGCAGTGTGTGTCTAGTAGTTGAAAAATTTGCCTACGACTTTATGTCAATCTAATCTTATCAAGATAAATTTTATAGTTTCGAATTTTTTGTTGCCCATTCAAGGATTCAATACGAAAGCCAGAGAAATATGAATACACTTTGTAAAAACAATTTCATCCTATATCGACGAAAGCAATTCATACCATCTTATCACGTTTGAAGTTAAAGCCTTAAGGATGCGATATTCTGAACGAAGTTCCGGTCGGTGCCTCTATCTTTAGCTCTCGAATATTTTTTGAGACAATTTCCAAACCAGAATCCATAATAGTTTTTGAAATATAAATGTA
The DNA here is from genome assembly GCF_022045245.1 of Lucilia cuprina. NCBI lineage: Eukaryota > Metazoa > Arthropoda > Insecta > Diptera > Calliphoridae > Lucilia > Lucilia cuprina. The sequence continues at coordinate 39,076,842 of NC_060951.1, read as the reverse complement.
GTATTAAATCGCTTCGGCCCCAAAAAAATGCTTGCAATCTTCTCTTGTATGCATTCTGATTCTGAAAGTTCTACTTAAGTCAACTGCTAGTTGTTATTATGTAATCCATCTACTGCCTGTAATTCGTCTTAAGCATTCCGTTCTTATCGCGTCCGAAGTCTTAACCTTAAGTGATGCAAGACTATCTACGAAGTTCTTTTCGTTTCCTCTAGATTTAGCTCTCATATGTTTTTTGTGCAAATTTCCAAGCCAGTATTCCTATGAGTTTCGAACCATAAATGTAGACTTAGGTCGCTTTGTCAACGCTTGTAGTCTTCTCTTGTATGTATTCTTATACTGGAAGTTCTTCCAAAGTTTATGTTATCTATTACGTTCAAAGTCAACATCTTCGGTGATGCAATTTAGCTCTTAAATATTTTTAAAAAAATTTCCAAGCCAATACTTATAATACATTTGCCAACCATCAGTGGGAACTGAAATCGAGTCGGTTTAAAATACAATATTTGTAAACTGTTTATATTTTTATTGAGAAAGTTTTATTAAAGTTTGGACTTCCGGTGAACCATTGATCAGAATAGGTTTATATTTGGATTCAAAAAAGTTGTATTCAAGTTTGGTTTCCATCAACATCTAGTGAACCACATATCAGAGTAAGTCATTTTATTTCGAAGATTTTATTGCATGATATGATAGAGCCTCTCTATTTTCCGGCTCTCACAATTACCATTCCACAAGACCTTAAAGTCAAATATATTGTTTTTGAATAAAACAAGTTTAGCTTTCCTTAGTTTCGCAGCATTCACTTTTTTCAATCCACAAGCCAAAAAATCCATCCTATTAGAGAACCACAGATCGGAATTTTCTTATAAGCATGACTTAAAACCTTAAACTCTAACCGAAGGTTTTGTTTGCAAGAATGGAAAGCACTTAAAGCATAACTTATTCGACTCTCATCATAAGAGCTTAAAATTTTAAACTTTTCAATAAATTGATAGAGAACCTAGTATCCAAGATGGATTGAGTATCTTGGATAGAACGAGTTTCGTTTAGCTTAAATATCGCTTCAATCAGACTCAAAAATTATCCAATTTCGAACACAAGAATTAAGTTTCTTCACCTAAAACGCATTTACACATACAATCTTCAGTAAAGGAATAGCAAAACTAAATGCGAATAATTAATTTTCCATTCGTAAACTAAAATTTCTTTTGATCGTATAACAGGTCTTACGTCTTAAAGTAAAACATTTATATAAATTTAATTTATAACTTAGAATTTTCACAAATATTCTGTAACTTCTACCTAATCATGTGTAAAAATACCATGGTCACACCTGTAAAATTTCTGAAAAAAAATTTCAATTAAACTACAGCTCACTGGTTGCTTATTGAGAAGACAAGTCAGTGAAAAACAAAAAAGATTTCTTTCTAAACAAAGTCATTTCAAATTTTCTTTATTAGTCAATGACGCGAGGTGTGTGTTTTACAGTTTATAACCTACAGTCCTATAATCATAAGTTCATAATTTCTTTTTTTTTTTTTAGTTTGCAACAATGTAATAAAACAGCAAGCACCAATATGTTTGAATCATGAATGCCTAAATGCTTCTAATATACATTGTTCAAAACCTCTAAAATTAACGTAACAAAGAGTTAAAGAGGATAAAGGGTTATGGCTGTGGATTTGCAAGAGGTGAATGAAATGAATATAACTAGAGATATGCACGAAAGTGTTGGATAACACTGTAATTAATGAACACTTGCAACATGAAGATGGGCTGTTGAGCTGGAATGAATTTTATCGGCATGAACACAACACAAAGAAATACATATTTGAATTAATAATTTTTTGTTGATAACTTTGCATAAAGTACTTGTTTTTACTCATTTCAAATTAAGTAGTTTTTTTTGAAAAATTGACCATCGTTTGTGAAACTTTCATGTTTTAACATGTAAACCAATAATATAATATGTGATTAACCTGAAAAGGGTAAAAAATATTTAGTTAGTTAAATGTTTTAAATGAGATTAGTTATGCTTGCATTAACATTTTGTTTGTGAACATATCTTACATACGTTCTCAGCGAAGTTTAATTAATTTAATCAAGAATTTCACGGTCCTACAAAAGCCTCATAGTTGCCTAAAACTTTATATAAAATGTTGTATTTCAGATTATTCAAAATATAAAAAAGTATCATGACCCCGTCAGATCTTGATTTACCAAATTTTTTTCACTGGGACGTGTTAGTTTGGTGAATTGTCAACGACTTATTCTATAAAATCTCTAGCTCCGACTTATATGATTCTCCGCTTGATCAGAACATCTTTTTTATTTGACACTTTGAAAGTCAGTGACCCACAGGATTCTTCCTTTACAAGCTATTGGTGTAGTCAATCTGAGGAGTCAATGCACTTATTGTTGAAGGTCGTACTTCGATTTACTAAATACACCTCTAGGCTTTATTGGCGAATAAAAGAATTCAATTAAATCAGTGTGATAGTAGTTTATTATCGAGGAATGCTTAATACTTTATCTAAAGATTACCGGACAGAGAGCTACGAGACTGCGAAGTAAAGTGCTCTTACAGGTACATTATAGGAATGAAGGCCATGGAAAGGGCCAATGGCATTTACTTACTTAAAACAGTACGACTTATTTACATACATCTGTCATTGAATGTTATAATCAATCATGTTAGATATACCGAGAAACCTCTCGGAGTCTACAATATATCTTTCAAAGGCCCAACCCAACTCATTTCGTTTTACTTTGTGGCAACAAACATTTTAACATATAATTTTTTATCCTTATGAACTTCGGGGGATTTTTATATTCTGTTCTCATAAGGCGGATAAAAATTGACTCTTAAGTGAAGGCAAAGGAAGGGATTTAGACAACAACCCGCTGAGTGTTAGATAACCTCCAATTCATTTCAAAAAACGACACAGTTATGACTTGCTTCAGAAATCGAGGGGCTTTTAATCCTTTAGAGAAGTATACATTTTTCAAGGGATTTTTATAATTAGAGGATCAGATAGTTTCCTAGATTTATATAATAACATGTCTTCACATTTGATCTGTAATTAATAAAAAATAAAGCCGGATTATTCCGATCCTTTAAATTTACTGCTTGCTATAATTAAAATAAAACTAATAATGGAAAAGTTAAGATATTCTTTTTCCTTGACCAAAATGGTCACTTCTCAAACTTAAAAAAACATGATTATTGATGTAATGTTAATGTTGATATAACATAGTTCTTATTGGTAGACAATTAAACTTAGTAAACTGTATATATAACTTTTATAAATCTTCTCTTATCTTATTTCAAACAAAGATATATCTAAGTTGATTTTTAAAAGCTTTAACAAATCCTAGTCAAAGGGATTACAGAAAGATTCTTATATTATTATTACTTTTTTCCAAAATAAATTTCATACTCCATTACCATTAGCAAGAGAATATTAATTAAGTCCTTTCTTTGTTGTCCTCCATAGCAAATTTAGAATGATGTAAGCAATTTCGTCGAAGGAGTGATTGCATTTTTGTTGTTCTCATTAATTTTTTGTTGACTTGTGTTGGAACAAATAAATCTGTGATTACATTTGGCAAAGCAATTTCGGTTAAAAACTACAAACATAATGCTGAAAAAAATAACGAAAACTATGTATGTAAATGAACAAACAGCATGTACATCGGAATAAATCTTCATAATGCAAACAAAATAAGAACTAAAATTAATACAACAGCTAAACAAGAAAAAAGTATATGAAAAAAACTCATACATAAACAAAGTCAATCAAAAATGTTCATCATATTTTTTTGCAATCTAGTTTGGTCCCTTTGGTTGTGTTTGTACCTCGAACCAATTTCTATGAATATTTTACAATCAATCATGATCAAATATGATGAAAGCAAACATATACAATTTTTTCTAGTTAAATACAGTTATAATTACTCTATGGTTACAAGATATAAAACAACAACTTTATATACCATATAGTATGTCGATGTTGTTCTACCATATATAGGATTCCATGTGAAAATGAAGAACTAGACACATTGACCACACCCACCATATAGGAAAAGATTGAAGGAACCAAATTGAACCAAAAATCTTAGACCAAAACAAAAAACTGAATGTTCATTGGTCGCAGAAAAATATTGAATCAAGTCAAAAGGGAGAAGACCATAAATATTAGACCAGAAAAAAGCGATAAATAATGTAAAACATAGCAATTACAACAACAAAAACTAAGTGAAATAATAAAACAATGCGAATAAAAAATATTACATACATATGCAAAAGAAAAATTGACTAGAATATGCTGACTAATCAAGAACATGGGATGAAATGGGAACAAGAATTTTTAATTGAAGGTACCCTATGCTCGATGCTTAAAGTAGTTTTTCAAATGTGTAACAGTTTTACAAATTATAAGAACTTCCGGTTATTTCCGCTTTGAAAAAGTCTTGTGTTCTGATGAGATCATTTCAGTATCGTTTCATACAATGAGTCGTTGGGATGGTTCATATTTTAATGATTTCAAATAACATGAGGTTATGCTAGGAAATGTCTATTAAGATAGAGATAACCACCAGTACTTCTAACAAATTTGATCAGACTCTTCAGTACCATATCCTTGATACAGCGTAGATCATGTAAGCGGCTTTTACCAAGGGTTTCGTATAGATTTTTCATTATCTTAACTTTTACGTAGATAGTCCCCAAATGCCTTGACAGAATGTAGTCTAAGTTGGGACAGAAAGTAATTGTAATTGATAATACTTTTCGTGAAAAACACGTTTAATATGAGAACCAGGGAACTACTTACGTAAGTGTTAATTGTCAACTCCTGAATATATACTTCTTAGATGTTTAGGCGTGTCGTTTTGAAAATATTTGCATTGTAAAAACGTTGTTCTTGTCTGACAATTCTAAAATGTTTAGTCAAGTCGTCCTGATAGTGTATGCCTCCCTTTTATTGATGAAGAGTTCCTAAGGTGCAGAACTTAAGTGATGACCCATACTCATAAAGTGCATTGTGATGTATCCAAGATTTAAATATCCTCGTCACACGTTTTGCTTTCGTTGTTTAGTTGATGACGTGTACACTTACTAGACTTTCAGGACTACGAGCACAATTGGACCAGTGGAAAGTTTGCATTCATCACTTTCCACTGGTCAAATTGCGCTCGTAATCCTGAAAGTCTAGTAAGTGTAGTGATTCCTAATTACAGATAATTTAAGTGAAAGTTAATCTTTGATGATAACTCTATTATACATCTTGAAGATAATTATTGATAATTAATTTCTTCATGTCCCAACTAAACTTACCACAATTAACCATGTAGCGCAACAAAAAGATGAATTCTTGATAACACTTCTCTGTTACTCTGGCAAATTTTAGAGCCAAACAAAAGAAAATGAAAAATCAAAGTACAAAATATATCGTGAGTGGAATTATACATGGGCAATTGCAACACCCCTTTCAAAATATTTTAATTGGAATGGTGGGCAATAGAACCTTAAAAAAAGTGAAAGAATTATTATTGCAAAACAGCCCTCATTCGATTCATCAAAAAAAATCTACATTCATTTCAATTTTTTTCTCCACTCTATTCTTAACAACGGTGCAACATGATTAGGAAAAAATCCATGCACAACGAAAACAAAATGGAGCAGGGTGGCCAAGCAAAATTGGACAAGGTGCCCAATGAGTATTTAAAACAATGCAAAAACGAACGAAACAAATGGAATTGTGAAAAAAGGATGCAATAGCATGTGCGCACATTGATATGTAAATGTGCGAGGCAGGCAGTAAAGAATTGTGCAACAATTCATGTACATAAGGGACCAACCAAATTTCAAATGTTACAGTAGAAAAACAACAATAATAACAGCTAAATACAATTCGTAAAACAGAATAAGAAAAACTGGACCATAAAAACAAATGAAAATTTGCATCATTTGCACTTACAATAACAGCAGAACAGTAATAGCAACAACAACAACAACAGTAGCATCAATACCAACAATAACAAGACAACACAACATACGAGGACAGTATGAAACTGTTCTTTTCTCAACAGTGCCTCAAATTCAAATTGATTAATACATTGATTCTGGACAAACGTTACTGTGATGTAAACAGGACATTCCTTGAACATATTCGACAATCTATTAAAAGTAGGATAGCAATGTTTTGCTATGTCATAAAATAATTAAAATTCATTTTAGATTAACCTCGTACAAGGATATTCTAAATAACCAAACTCACACACAAACACTTGTTAACCATACAAATTCTCTGTGTATATGCGTTTATGTGCCGGTTACAATACAAAAACCAACAGTAAATCAACATTTTTTTTCGTTGTTTCTTACTTTGATGAATGATGACTGAACGACCATACCATCATCTTCTAAAGACCACTGCAGCGTCATCATCTAAGGCACTATCAAAACACCAAATTTCCTTTACCATCAGACATACCATTCTCTTACATCTCCCTCAGTATTAACAACAACCATCTCCTACTGCCACAATATTATCCAACGTCAATGACTAAAAACACCAATGACCATAACATCCGTTCTTTAGGGAAACGAAATTTGCTGGCTATGAGTGTATGTGTGTGCATGTGAAACGTAATGTTTACTATTCGCCAAAAGAATATTGCACATAACAGGCTTTTCTTTTTTATGACTTATTTTTTTATATTTCTTTAGAAAAAACATTTATATTTCTTTAGAAAAAAATTATCCTTTATAAAGGCTGAACCATAAAACATATACTGCTGATGGTACACCTTTAAAAAATGTAGTTGCAAAAAAATGTATAAAGCTCTCATACCAAATAAATCTTGTTGCAAAAAGAAAATTCATCAACAAAAAACTATTTACAGGAGGCACATCCTACACATCATTGTTATTTCTCACCAAAAGAGCTCACTCTATGCAATGAATACGGGAAAAGAAATAAAACAACAATTTTGCAAAAGAAAGTAAGCAAAATAATCGAATTATTGCCACTAGCAACTGTGTCCGTCCCTTCGAACAACCGGCCGGTACTAAGAAATAATGTGAAAAGGCTTTCAAAAAAAAAAAACATACACATGTCCTTATGCTATGTTATGATGTTAGAGAGAATATAGATACATGGATGCTAGGGTGTTTCATCGATTAGTCGATTATACAGATCATTCGAACAATTCCATATTATACATGGTACATAACTCATTTTTTGAGTTTGGAAGCAAAATTAGTATTGTTTGCAAAATAAACTTCTAGTTTGTTATATTTGCAGACTTAATTTTATACCTAGAAACTTAATTTTCAGGCTGGATTTGTAGCTCAGCTTTGTAACGAAATGGGATCTTTAATCCACTTCGCCTTTGCTGTTGACATTGTTATTATTTGATAAAATGACTGAGCTCTTCAGCAAAACCCTAAGGTATAAGACGTTAGTTTAAAAGTCTATATCAACAGAGCCAATTCCTGCAGATGAAAAAGATACATAAATATGGACAGATTTTGAAGGATTTTAAAGTGGTCGAGTTTCTCCTGGTTTGCAGGACAAATTTTGAAGGACTGTGATGTTATATACCCTAAAGTATATGACGTTAGTTTAAAAGTCTAAATTAATAGAACCACTTGCTGCAGATGGGAAAAATACATATGTATATACGGACGGTGTGGCCTCCGGTAGGTTAGTGGTTAGTGTTCTAGTCTGGTAGACCGGAGGTGGTGGGTTCGATTCCCACCTGTGGCACTGGTTAAGGAGCACACAACAGGCCCGATAGAGGCCTAGGTGTATTTCTTCGGATTTGATGTGTATACATCCTACTTTCAAACTAACTATATACGGACGGTAACCTGATTCGTACAAAACAAACTTATTTTGTCCCTGGGCAAGGTGTGGATAACAATCGTTGACACACGGTTGGCACTTTTACTGACTGAGCTAAATAAAAAGATCTTATAACATGATAGACAGATTTTGAAGGATTTTAAAGTGGTCGAGGTTCTCAGATTGTCGAAAGACTGGTTTGAAGGACAAATATTTAAAGTTTGTAATGTGGTGGAGCTTCTCAGATTGTCAAAAGATTTCTTTGTAGAAACTTGTAAAGGAAAATAAGTTAGTTTACTATATTTTTATTTTCCTCAATTAACCGAATAATTTTAAATTATTCCAAACAAAAACTTCGAATAATCGAATATCCTAATCAAAACTCACTACACGTTCATATAAACTATCAAATATTTTATACAATTTATAGATATTCATATAACATTGGATAGGAGAAAAAGTATTCGTTGTTATAGATTCCCAGAAAATAATTTCATTACTAAATTAAGTGGTTAAAATTATAATGTTTCCATTATACAGTAGTTTTCCGATTTAACGACTATTCAATTCTACGAACATCGCATTATTATTTAAATGAAGATAAAATGACATTTATAAAAAATAACAAATAACCTAAGTTGTAGCAAGCGGTGCTTTTATACACAAAATTGTAACACATTCTGGGTTCTTATTAAATTTTAGTTCGATGTAGCTATGTCCGTCCGTCCTTCATATAATGACTTTAACGCTCAATACTCGCTTAACAATACGAGTACACCGAGTACTATCCGATATTTCTAAAAAATTGTATGGGAATCGGTCTATAATTGACCTTACCCTCCACATCAGGCCCCCTTAAGAAAATTACTTCAACACTCATTACTCGCTTAAAAATACGAGTATAGCGATGAACTTCGAGAAATAACTTTAAAGCTCATGACAGAATTAAAAATACAGCGATTAAATTCGACACAAATATGGTTTGAAGATGGGTATATAAGATTCGGAATTTTGTGTTTTGTGCCATTTTTATAAAAAAAGAATTAATTTTTATAAAATACATTTAAAAAATATTTTATGTACCTATTTTTAATTATTTTCCTACCAAAATCCCACGTTTTACTAGTACTGCATATAACGAACTTTTCAATTTTACGAACAGGCCTGACAACATATGGGTTCGTTAAATCGGAAAACTACTGTATTTAAAGTCATTATCTTAAGATGGTATTATCATTAGAGGTAACTACTTACAAAAATTAGCTAACAAGTAATGAATAAAATTAGCCAATGTAAATCTTATTGAACCTGTTTACAGCGTCCATAGCTTAACAAAAAGAACACTAATGTAAAAGTTGTTATTTATGTATATAACACACAAATAATTAGAATGGTCCCGTATTGACACCAAAGAGTTTAAAATCTTTCAATAACATCCGTTGTTGTCTTAATGTTAACAAACGTGGAAAACCCCGCGGCTGCAAGGATTGTTGTTGTCTGACAACATAGTGTTGTCGTACATATGTATATACATTGACAACGGGTGTTATTGAAAAATTATGAACACGTTGGTGTCAATTCGGTACTTATTCTATGTGTGACGAATCTGTTATGTCAAATGTAGTAAACAAATGTGTGAAGTCGTTTTAGAAATGATCCTGTTTTTACCTTTACCCTTAACCAATATTACACACTTGGCCAACGAAAGCATATTTCCTTGTTATGATATAGGAGAGAGTATAAGCATCGTACATACATACATATCGCACATATCCTTAACATTATTTTCATTTATACTGAATCATTTTTCTTATTCAGTTTTTACATCAAATTTATGCAATTTTTTTAGACTATTCGTTTGTTCATATTCTTTCATTCATTCATCTTTCATTTGGAAAATAATTGAACATACTTCATGTTCATATGGTGATTAAAATGACTATGAGAGCACAAGGATAGTGGAAAAGTGTTTGAGTAAAAGTAATTAAAAATTGTCCATTAAATATTTGAAGTTTAAAGAAAGGAAAAATAATTTGATAGGTTTGATAAGGACTTTTTTTCCAATGTTATTATTTTCTAACGAATTTGCTTACAATGTATAACATCGCCTCGAATGAGCCTATTGGAAAAAAATTTATTATTTAAATGATTTCATCATATTCGGCATATTTGATACTTTAGCCAAAAAAGAGGGACTTAGGAAAAACAGTGTACGAAATCACAGAAGATAAACTTCCCAAAATCATATTCGGCACATTTGATTCTTTAGCCAAGAAGGAAGGACTAAGGACTTTCTTCAAAATATGAGTTATGAGTTTTTTAATAAAAACGTTATAATAAAAATATTAAACTAATACCTATACAAAATAACTAATAACCTTAACGATCATTGTCAAAAACTAACAGCAACACGCTACAAGAAATGCAACAATAGTTTTAGTTAATAAAAACGCATCGTGTGATTAAAGTCACAACTAAAACAACATCATCGTGTTCGTCATCATCATCTCCCTGATCAAGTTAAACAATCAACAAGTAAGAGTGCTATATTCGGCTGTGCCGAATCTTATATACCCTTCACCATAGTGTATTTTAAACATAATTGATCTTACAGTATAGTTAATAAAAACATCAAAAAAATTTGAGTCGATTTAAGCCGAAT